>NC_060187.1:7696896-7777750 GCF_021184085.1 Oncorhynchus gorbuscha | reverse complement strand
AACCACAGACCTGCTCTACTCTGTCCTGTCCTGCTGAACCACAGACCTGCTCTACTCTGTCCTGTCCTGCTGAACCACAGACCTGCTCTACTCTGTCCTGTCCTGCTGAACCACAGACCTGCTCTACTCTGTCCTGTCCTGCTGAACCACAGACCTGCTCTACTCTGTCCTGTCCTCTTGCTCTACTCTGTCCTGTCCTGCTGAACCACAGACCTGCTCTACTCTGTCTTGTCCTGCTGAACCACAGACCTGCTCTGAACCACAGACCTGTCCTGTCCTGCTGAACCAGACCTGCTCAGAACCACAGACCTGCTCTACTCTGTCCTGTCCTACTGAACCACAGACCTGCTCTACTCGGTCCTGTCCTACTGAACCACAGACCTGCTCTACTCGGTCCTGTCCTGCTGAACCACAGACCTGCTCTACTCTGTCCTGTCCTGCTGAACCACAGACCTGCTCTACTCTGTCCTGCTGAACCACAGACCTGCTCTACTCTGTCCTGCTGAACCACAGACCTGCACCTCTGGGGTTTCTATCATAAACCCCCGAGGTGCCTTACTGTTATTATAAACTGGTTACCAACGTAAATAGCAGTAATACCCGTGGAATACGGTCTGATATATCACGGCTGTCAGCCAATCAGCATTCAGGGCTCGATTGGCTGACAGCCGTGATGTACCACGGGTATGACAAAACAATACTTTTTACTTCTCTAATTACGTTGGTAACCAGTTTCTAATAGCAATAAGGCACCTTGGGGGTTTGTGGTATATGGCCAATATACCACGTCTAACGGCTGTATCCAGGCACTCCACGTTGCGTCGTGCATAAGAACAGCCCTTAGCCGTGGTATATTGGTCACATATCACACTGCCTTATTGCTTAAATTAGTCTTTCGTCTGCATGTGCGTGATTGGCTGGGGAACGAGTGTGTGCTGGTGGCGCCGTGTTTAAACCAGTCTGAAGGCTCCTCTTGGTTCACTATGATAAATTCACCGGGATACTGTGCGCAATTGTACAGGATAGTCTAGGCCAGTGGTCACCAACCGGTCGATCCCGATCAACTTGTTGATCTCCAAGGCATTTCTAGTCGATTACGAAAACTCTCTGTAAAAGCCGATGATAAAGTCTTGACCTCCCATTTGTATGTATTGGTCTCGTGCTGTTGGTGGTAGGTGCACTTGATTCAGCTGACTGAACTGTCTGCAGGAACAAACTCTGCCGGGAGAGCAAATCAAGTGCACTATAGGCCTGCCGCTGGCCAATCGGATGGCTCAGAAGACCGTGTCTGCAGTAACGTAGCAGGCGTAAATGAAAGCCAGAGTAAAGTTGATACGGTGAGATTTAAACTTCTATATAACCCCGACTAGAGAGGAGACTGTCAAACGAATGCAGCATAGAGCTGCTGTTTTGTAGCAGTTTATGAGCTGGTTTCAAATCATACGTTTTTTTCCATGTACTTTCAAAATGGATAACAGTGCAGAAGCCAGTGCACTGTAGCCAGAAAGCACAAATGAAAAAGGGAGGATTTCACAACCAACCACAATCTACATTTTCACTAGGATCAGAAAACCCTTTTATTCTAATTTAAATGGTAGTAGCAACCATTCCCTCTCGATTCTGATCCCAGACTGATTCCATGGATTCAAACTCTCACCAACCATTAATACACTTTATGGACTGCAGTTCGCTAGATAAATACAAGCTTAATCTGGGAAATTCAATCACTTTTGCTGAAAGAACGCCCAGTCATGAGTAAGGAGTTTTAAAGCCACTGCTACGGTCTGAACAGACCATTTTATTATGATATTAGCAACATAAATAGACTGTGAGCCTGGATACCCAGCCAGCCAGCCAGTCACCCAGACCGATACCCACCCAGTCAGTCTGTCAGTCAGTCAGTCAGACAACCCCGTCAGTCCCACTTCCCAACCCAGCCTAGCTGTCCTGAGGTGACACACAAGAGAGAAAGACCATTCTTTATCAACTGGCTAACGGTCATAGATTCGCTCTCTTTCCACTGCTCCCCCTCCGGTTCCTCTCTTTCCTCTCCTCCCCCTTTTTCAGGGGCACTGGGTTCAGACTGACAGAGTCTAGCACAAACAACAGGGGGGGGGGGTGAAGGGAAAGAGAGAGAGCTAGAGAGAGTACTGGATCCATACTGATTCTAGGGTTGTTTTATGTTGTCTTGTTTGAGACATTGAGATGCCATTCAGATAGAAGATAACACAGACAGAGAAACAGACATTTTCTTTGTGTCTGCCTTGCATCAAACACAGACAGAGAAGTAGACATAAACAATCAACCAAGATGAAAACAGAGCATCTCCTCTCCTGTGTTATTGGTGGGGTTGCAGGGCAGGGCACAGAGGGCAGGGCACAGAGGGCAGGGAAGACAGGGAAGACAGGGTGGGCAGAGAGGAAAGGGCAGGGCAGAGAGGGCAGGGCACAGAGGGCAGGGCACAGAGGGCAGGGCACAGAGGGCAGGGAAGACAGGGAAGACAGGGTGGGCAGGGCAGAGAGGAAAGGGCAGGGCAGAGAGGAAAGGGCAGGGCAGAGAGGAAAGGGCAGGGCACAGAGGAAAGGGCAGGGCACAGAGGAAAGGGCAGGGCACAGAGGGCAGGGCACAGAGGGCAGGGCACAGAGGGCAAAGGGCAGAGCAGAGAGGAAAGGGCAGAGCAGAGAGGAAAGGGCAGGGCAGAGAGGGCAGGAAAGGGCAGGGCAGAGAGGGCAGGGCAGAGAGGGCAGGGCAGGGCAGAGAGGGCAGGGCAGAGAGGGCAGGGCAGGGCACAGAGGGCAGGGCACAGAGGTTGAGAGCGGAGGGCAGGCTGAGGGGAGGTTGAGAGCTAGGGATGAGGGGAGGTTGAGAGCTAAGGATGAGGGGAGATTGAGAGCGGAGGGCAGGCTGAGGGGAGGGTGGAGTTGAGTGGGGGTCATAGATTCAATTGAGTGGTAATTGCAGTTGAAAAAAAGAACATTAAACAGCATTTACAGAGGCAGGGCTCTCCTGTAAAGTACAAAAATGTCAGAGGCATCTCCATAAATCACTAGTCTGAAGCCTTGCAGAGCCATGACCAGCCAGAGCCAGGGGAGGGGAAGCCATGACCAGCCAGAGCCAGGGAGGGAAGCCATGACCAGCCAGAGCCAGGGGAGGGGAAGCCATGACCAGCCAGAGCCAGGGAGGGGAAGCCATGACCAGCCAGAGCCAGGGGAGGGGAAGCCATGACCAGCCAGAGCCAGGGGAGGGGAAGCCATGACCAGCCAGAGCCAGGGAGGGGAAGCCATGACCAGCCAGAGCCAGGGGGGGAAGCCATGACCAGCCAGAGCCAGGGGAGGGGAAGCCATGACCAGCCAGAGCCAGGGGAGGGGAAGCCATGACCAGCCAGAGCCAGGGAGGGGAAGCCATGACCAGCCAGAGCCAGGGAGGGGAAGCCATGACCAGCCAGAGCCAGGGGAGGGGAAGCCATGACCAGCCAGAGCCAGGGGAGGGGAAGCCATGACCAGCCAGAGCCAGGGGAGGGGAAGCCATGACCAGCCAGAGCCAGGGGGGGAAGCCATGACCAGCCAGAGCCAGGGGAGGGGAAGCCATGACCAGCCAGAGCCAGGGGAGGGAAGCCATGAAGCCCAGCCAGAGAGCACTGACTCTCCTGGCCCCCTGTCCCAGAGTAATGTATGACCGTATTCCAGCAGCAGCCTGGGGATTATCTCAGCACCAAGTGCACTACATCATTCTTCTATATACTAATCATATACCTGTTTCTGTCACTCTCAACCTCCCACCCCCCCCCCAACGCCCCCAGTCCCACCCTGACCCCCTCTCCTCCCACTGTCCCACCCTGACCCCTCTCCTCCCACTGTCCCACCCTGACCCCCTCTCCTCCCACTGTCCCACCCTGACCCCCTCTCCTTCCTTTGCACCAACCCCCACAACGGTCTCACCCTCACATTCCGTCCTAAGCCTCGCCCCTCTCGCTCCACCGTCCTAAGCCTCGCCCCTCGCTCCACCGTCCTAAGCTCGCCTCTCGCTCCACCGTCCTAAGCCTCGCCCTCTCGCTCCACCGTCCTAAGCCTCGCCCTCTCGCTCCACCGTCCTAAGCCTCGCCCTCTCGCTCCACCGTCCTAAGCCTCGCCTCTCGCTCCACCGTCCTAAGCCTCGCCCTCTCGCTCCACCGTCCTAAGCCTCGCCCTCTCGCTCCACCGTCCTAAGCCTCGCCCTCTCGCTCCACCGTCCTAAGCCTCGCCCTCTCGCTCCACCGTCCTAAGCCTCGCCCTCTCGCTCCACCGTCCTAAGCCTCGCCCCCTCTCGCTCCACCGTCCTAAGCCTCGCCCTCTCGCTCCACCGTCCTAAGCCTCGCCCTCTCGCTCCACCGTCCTAAGCCTCGCCCTCTCGCTCCACCGTCCTAAGCCTCGCCCTCTAATTCCGTCCTAAGCCTCGCCCTCTAATTCCGTCCTAATCCTCACCCTGTCATTCCGTCCTAATACTCGCCCTGTCATTCCGTCCTAATCCTCGCCCTGTCATTCCGTCCTAATCCTCGCCCTCTCATTCCGTCCTAATCCTCGCCCTCTCATTCCGTCCTAATCCTCGCCCTCTCATCCCGTCCTAATCCTCACCCTGTCATTCCGCTGTCCCACCCTCGCCCTCTAATTCCATCCTAATCCTCGCCCTCTCATTCCGTCCTAACCCTCGCCCTCTCATTCCGTCCTAACCCTCGCCCTCTCATTCCGTCCTAACCCTCGCCCTCTCATTCCGTCCTAACCTCGCCTCTCATTCCGTCCTAACCTAACCCTCGCCCTCTCATTCCGTCCTAACCCTCGCCCTCTCATTCCGTCCTAACCCTCGCCCTCTCATTCCGTCCTAACCCTCGCCCTCTCATTCCGTCCTAACCCTCGCCCTCTCATTCCGTCCTAACCCTCGCCTCTCTCATTCCGTCCTAACCCTCGCCTCTCATTCCGTCCTAACCCTCGCCCTCTCATTCCGTCCTAACCTCGCCCTCTCATTCCGTCCTAACCCTCGCCCTCTCATTCCGTCCTAACCTCGCCCTCTCATTCCGTCCTAACCCTCGCCCTGTCATTCCATCCTAACCCTCGCCCTGTCATTCCATCCTAACCCTCGCCCTGTCATTCCATCCTAACCCTCGCCCTGTCATTCCATCCTAATCCTCGCCCTGTCATTCCATCCTAATCCTCGCCCTGTCATTCCATCCTAATCCTCACCCTGTCATTCCATCCTAATCCTCACCCTGTCATTCCGCTGTCCCACCCTCACCCTGTCATTCCATCCTAATCCTCACCCTGTCATTCCATCCTAATCCTCACCCTGTCATTCCATCCTAATCCTCACCCTGTCATTCCATCCTAATCCTCACCCTGTCATTCCATCCTAATCCTCACCCTGTCATTCCATCCTAATCCTCACCCTCTCATCCCATCCTAATCCTCACCCTGTCATTCCGCTGTCCTACCCTCGCCCTCTCATTCCGTCCTAATCCTCACCCTGTCATTCCATCCTAACCCTCACCCTGTCATTCCATCCTAATCCTCACCCTGTCATTCCATCCTAATCCTCACCCTGTCATTCCATCCTAATCCTCACCCTGTCATTCCATCCTAATCCTCACCCTCTCATCCCATCCTAATCCTCACCCTGTCATTCCGCTGTCCCACCCTCACCCTGTCATTCCACCCTAATCCTCACCCTCTAATTCCATCCTAATCCTCACCCTGTCGTTCCATCCTAATCCTCACCCTGTCATTCCATCCTAATCCTCACCCTGTCATTCCATCCTAATCCTCACCCTGTCATTCCATCCTAATCCTCACCCTCTCATCCCACCCTAATCCTCACCCTGTCATTCCGCTGTCCTACCCTCGCCCTCTCATTCTGTCCCACCCTCACCCTGTCATTCCATCCTAACCCTCACCCTGTCATTCCATCCTAATCCTCACCCTGTCATTCCATCCTAATCCTCACCCTGTCATTCCATCCTAATCCTCACCCTGTCATTCCATCCTAATCCTCACTCTCTCATCCCATCCTAATCCTCACCCTGTCATTCCGCTGTCCCACCCTCACCCTGTCATTCCACCCTAATCCTCACCCTCTAATTCCATCCTAATCCTCATCCTGTCGTTCCATCCTAATCCTCACCCTGTCGTTCCATCCTAATCCTCGCCCTGTCATTCCATCCTAATCCTCGCCCTGTCATTCCATCCTAATCCTCGCCCTGTCATCCCATCCTAATCCTCGCCCTCTCATCCCATCCTAATCCTCGCCCTCTCATCCCATCCTAATCCTCGCCCTCTCATCCCATCCTAATCCTCGCCCTCTCATCCCATCCTAATCCTCGCCCTCTCATCCCATCCTAATCCTCGCCCTCTCATCCCATCCTAATCCTCGCCCTCTCATCCCATCCTAATCCCTCGCCCTCTCATCCCATCCTAATCCTCGCCCTCTCATCCCATCCTAATCCTCGCCCTCTCACCCCATCCTAATCCTCGCCCTCTCATCCCATCCTAATCCTCGCCCTCTCATCCCATCCTAATCCTCACCCTGTCATTCCATCCTAATCCTCACCCTGTCATTCCATCCTAATCCTCACCCTGTCATTCCATCCTAATCCTCACCCTGTCATTCCATCCTAATCCTCACCCTCTCATCCCATCCTAATCCTCACCCTGTCATTCCGCTGTCCCACCCTCACCCTGTCATTCCACCCTAATCCTCACCCTCTAATTCCATCCTAATCCTCACCCTGTCGTTCCATCCTAATCCTCACCCTGTCATTCCATCCTAATCCTCACCCTGTCATTCCATCCTAATCCTCACCCTGTCATCCCATCCTAATCCTCACCCTGTCATCCCACCCTAATCCTCACCCTCTCATCCCACCTAATCCTCACCCTGTCATTCCGCTGTCCCACCCTCGCCCTCTCATTCCGTCCTAATCCTCGCCCTGTCATTCCATCCTAATCCTCGCCCTGTCATTCCATCCTAATCCTCGCCTGTCATTCCATCCTAATCCTCGCCTGTCATTCCATCCTAATCTCGCCCTGTCATTCCATCCTAATCCTCGCCTGTCATTCCATCCTAATCCTCGCCCTCTCATCCCATCCTAATCCTCGCCTCTCATCCCATCCTAATCCTCGCCCTCTCATCCCATCCTAATCCTCGCCCTCTCATCCCATCCTAATCCTCGCCCTCTCATCCCATCCTAATCCTCGCCCTCTCATCCCATCCTAATCTCGCCTCTCATCCCATCCTTAATCCTCGCCTCTCATCCCATCCTTAATCCTCGCCCTCTCATCCCATCCTTAATCTCGCCCCTCTCATCCCATCCTAATCTCGCCTCTCATCCCATCCTAATCCTCGCCCTCTCATCCCGTCCTAATCTCGCCCTCTCATCCCGTCCTAATCTCGCCCTCTCATCCCGTCCTAATCTCGCCCTCTCATCCCGTCCTAATCCTCGCCTCTCATCCCGTCCTAATCCTCGCCCTCTCATCCCGTCCTAATCCTCGCCCTCTCATCCCGTCCTAATCCTCGCCCTCTCATTCCGTCCTAATCCTCGCCCTCTCATTCAGTCCTAACCTCGCCTCTCATTCCATCCTAATCCTCGCCTCTCATTCCATCCTAACCCTCGCCCTCTCATTCCATCCTAACCCCTCGCCTCTCATTCCATCCTAATCCTCGCCCTCTCATTCCATCCTAATCCACGCCCCCTCTCATTCCACTGGACCACATACAACCGCAACAGCACAAGCACTGGTACGTACTGCATAGAGAGCAAAAAGTATTTAACTTAGTTCATCTGTTGTGTAGGTCGCTCTCCTCCCCCCTTCCCTTTTTCACAGCCTCATAGAAGGGCGAAACAGAGCCACTAACAAAAATGTAGCCAGCCAGACTCTAGGCTATTTGCTAGAGTTGTTTTTGGATGTAAAGAACGGTGCACCACAGGTGTTGATGGCTGTTGGGTAAATTAACTGTAATCAACATAGCTGGCTGCCACAGAGAGTGACAAGATGGGGAATGGTAGGGGGCAGGAGAGGGGGGAATGGTAGGGGCAGGAGAGGGGCAGGAGAGGGGAAGAAGAGGGGAAGAAGAGGGGAAGAAGAGGGGAAGAAGAGGGGGAAAGTGAAAGGAGAGAAGGAAAGTGGAGGAAAGGGGAGAGGGAATGGAAGCCCCAGACATGAGTATGGGGAGTAAGAGGTGCTACAGTGACTAGCAACCACGCCACCGGGGTGACTAGCAACCACGCCACCGGGGTGACTAGCAACCACGCCACCGGGGTGACTAGCAACCACGCCACCGGGGTGACTAGCAACCACGCCACCGGGGTGACTAGCAACCACGCCACCGGGGTGACTAGCAACCACGCCACCGGGGTGACTAGCAACCACGCCACCGGGGTGACTAGCAACCACGCCACCGGGGTGACTAGCAACCACGCCACCGGGGTGACTAGCAACCACGCCACCGGGGTGACTAGCAACCACGCCACCGGGGTGACTAGCAACCACGCCACCGGGGTGACTAGCAACCACGCCACCGGGATGACTAGCACCACACCACACCACGCCACCGGGATGGCTAGTACCACACCACCGGGGTGACTAGCACCACGCCACCGGGATGGCTAGCACCACGCCACCGGGATGGCTAGCACCACGCCACCGGGATGGCTAGCACCACTCCACTGGGGTGACTAATACCACACCACCGGGGTGACTAGTACCACACCACCACGCCACTGGGGTGACTAGCACCACGCCACCGGGATGGCTAGTACCACACCACCGCGCCACCGGGGTGACTAGTATACAGTTCAGAGAGAGACTAACGTAACGTGTTACAGTATAGAGTTCAGAGGCTGTAATGTGCAACAAATGTAAAGACTGGAGTCAATGCTGCCTGAAAACAACACCCCCCACCCCCATATTATCTTGGTTAGCACCATGCTGTGTGTGGTAAGGCTACACATCTGCCATCCTCTCCCTGGGTGGATCCCCTCCCCTCCGCTATCCTCTCCCATCGCCGTTCTCTCCTCCTCTCCCTGTCCTCCCCCTCTCCTTTCCCCCTCCTCTCCCTATTTTCCCCTGTCCTCCCCCTCTCCTTTCCCCCTCCTCTCCCCCTCTCCTTTCCCCCTCCTCTCCCTATTTTCCCCTGTCCTCCCCTCTCCTTTCCCCCTCCTCTCCCTCTCCTTTCCCCCTCCTCTCCCTATTTTCCCTGTCCTCCCCCTCTCCTTTCCCCTCCTCCCCTCTCCTTTCCCCACTCCTCTCCCTATTTTTCTCTGTCCTCCCCCTCTCCTTTTCCCCTCCTCCCCCACTCCTCCCTATTTTCCCCTGTCCTCCCCCTCTCCTTTCCCCCTCCTCTCCCTATTTTTCTCTGTCCTCCCCCTCTCCTTTCCCCCTCTCCCTATTTTTCCCCATCCTCCCCCTCTCCTTTCCCCTCTCCTTTCCCCCTCCTCTCCCTATTTTTCCCTGTCCTCCCCCTCTCCTTTCCCCCTCCTCCCCCTCTCCTTTTCGCCTCTCCCTATTTTTCCCTGTCCTCCCCCTCTCCTTTCCCTCTCCTCTCCCTATTTCTCCCCCTCTCTGTTAGGAGCATTTCATTGTCTTCCTGCCCTGTCCGCCCACCAAATATGTCACTGTTGTAATGGTAATTCAGCGTGCAGCGCTCTAAAATGTCCCCTTATTAAAATGTTAGTTCCCATAACTACCGTGCTAAAGAGATTTCAGACTATCCATTGTGGGAAGAAGGGGAGACTAAGGAGATCGGTGTGTGTGTGTGTGTGTGTGTGTGTGTGTGTGTGTGTGTGTGTGTGTGTGTGTGTGTGTGTGTGTGTGTGTGTGTGTGTGTGTGTGTGTGTGTGTGTGTGTGTGTCGCTGGCAGAGTGTTTCATGACGTGTGGAGAGGGATGGTCCCCCAGCTCATATATACATAACATCCGTTATGGCTGTAACATGCAAGCACGCCACCCACAAGCTGGCCTCCGTGTTAAATATTAACAGCAATTTATTTTTGTCGTTTGTAATATCTTATGTACAACCAAGTAGGATTTTCTCTTAAAAATAGGTATATATATATATATATATGTTTTATATGCAAGTTAAGTTACTACATTTGTGATTTAATTCAGCACTACAAAGAGTGTTAACACAATGGAGTAGAGAGGACAGAGTTACACACAATAAAATAATAAATCAAATCTGAAAGAAGGAAGAGCGCCAAATCAGACCAGAAGTGAGTGTGTCTGGATGCCCAGGGGGGAGGAAACGGCAGGCTGATCCATGTTATCAATCCTTCAAAACCTCTGACTCCTTGTGGACGAGCGAGGCGGCTGTTTTCGTGGCGAAGACAACAGCTTTTTTTTTTTTTTTTGCTGATGAATCATTGTCTGTTGCAGGCAGAGAGAGAGAGAGAGACGATGGAGATGGGAGAGCATCTGTCTCTATGTTATCCTCCTCCTAGTCTTTGGACGGACAGGAGTCCAGTGCCAAACAGTTTGTATGATATCATCTAGTGTAGCTAACAGACAGGAAGGGAGAAACACGGCGGTGTTTGTCAGACGAGCTGCTCGTCAAGTCCCAGTACATGCAACAATCCCCACTTTCCACTGACTGCCATGAGTCTGGTGTCAGAGCTTAGTTCAACAGTCTCAGTTTGATAGTGTAGTGACCGTACTGTCTCGCCCCCCGCTCTCTCCAGCTGAATGGGAGGGTGGAGCCGCCCCCTCCCGGCTCATTTGTCATCCATCAAAATAGAAGAAGAAAGGGAAGCTTTCATTTTGTGGGTACATTTACTGTAGAGAGCAAACACAGTGCCGATGTCATAAAAGGTCAGAGACTGCCTGCTCGCTCCGGACGACCTGTAGGTCGTCGGGGTCAATCTCTGAGGAACATCATCTGCCAAGGTCAATATGATTGGGATATTTTGTATTTTCGGATGCCATGCTGACTCAATAACCTGAAGGTCAAAAGGATGGATCAATGAGACGATATTAGGTCTGTCCTCAAATACAGATCAATATGAACGCCCCCCCATCATCCTCACTCACCGATCCATCCAGGTCCTTCCAGACAGCTGTTAGTCACCTTGTTTGGTGTGCGTTGGAGAATAAGGAGCTTCTCTTCAAAGGGAGTCTCTTCTGAAGTGTTTCTCACCTCCCTTCTCTTCTCTTTCAGCAGGGTTCTAGGTTCTAGGAATAAAGCGGGCCCCCAGCCCCACTTCACTCGGGCCCCCCACCCCCCCTCTCCTTCACTCTGGGGCCCCCACCCCCTCTCCTGCACTCTGGCAAAGAAGAATCACGTTGAAAACATCACCACTGTAGGCCATACAACTTACGTGTTTGAACAGTCGCTGAGATTATATTCGGTGATCTATGCAGAATAGGCTCATTTGATGCAGTAGCCTAGACAGTAGATCAGATTAGGGACCAAAAGAGACAACACTTACACCCCCAGGGCTCCGTAAGGATTGGTACGGCACTTCTCAGACTTTTCAGGAAGCACAGAAGTAAAGAGAACGCCGGAGCATATTACGAAGGAGCCTTTTGTAAGGAAAAAGGACGCCGCGACACAGCGCTGTGCTCTGTATCTACAGTCTCTGTAGAGTGTGTTGACAAGCTCTGCTTGCGAGAGCCCCTCGGAATTTCTCCAAGGCATTCCTGAGATGGCTTTTCCCCCCTCAAAACAGACACCCCCTCCCAAAAAAAAACTTCACAGACAGAGGGCATGGTGAGGCAGCAGGCCAGATGTCCATTCCTGCGGGGACCCCATCTTGATTCCTATGGAGGGGGCGAGCAGAAGATACAGGGGTCCAGTCCTCTCCTCTGCGTCCTGAGCTCGAGCTGACAGGTCCGTGGTGGCAGGAGGCTGCTGTCCAGCCAGGCTGAAACTCTTGCCATACTAAAAATGTCTGTTAAATGCTGTATATTTTATAAAGAAAATATGTTTTGTCTCATACACCGGATAGGTGCAGTAAATTAATTACTTAAAAATAATACAATGTGATTTTCTGGATTTTTCTTTTAGATTCCGTCTCTCACAGTTGAAGTGTACCTATGATAAAAAATTACAGACCTCTACATGCTTTGCAAGTAGGAAAACCTGCAAAAATCGGCAGTGTACCAAATACGTATATTTGTTTTTTTTAACAGGTTCAGCCATAATCGTACAGTTCCCCTGGAGCAAATTAGAGTTAAGTGCCTTGCTCAGGGGCACAATGACAGCTTTTTCACCTGGTTGCCTCAGGTATTCAAAAACAGCAACCTTTTGGTTACTGGCCCAATGCTCTAACTGCTAGGCTACCTACCAACCTATATTACTGTCGGCGTGGTTACTTCAGCCCACTCTACTCTGGCCTCGTGCGATTGATGGGAATTACGCTGGATCACATGCAGCAGAAAAAAGGGCAAGCCACGCACGAGGAACTCCCCCCGTCTATTTTATTAGCCCATGTCAGAGCCGTCACAGATGAGCGTGTACACAAACACAGATGAAACACACACAGCACGTGACCGTCTCCACGTGAGATGCTTCTTCTGGTTTTCCCTCCACCTCACACAACAGATCCAGTCAGCTGATTTTTATAGTGGACACATGAGCAGGACACCGACACACACACACACACACCTCTTGTGTGGTGATGACCGAATACGGAGATTGATGCGAGTACCGTGTGTGTGTGTGTGTGTGTGTGTGTGTGTGTGTGTGTGTGTGTGTGTGTGTGTGTGTGTGTGTGTGTGTGTGTGTGTGTGTGTGTGTGTGTGTGTCCAGGGGTCGCGTTAAGAGTTCACAAATCCGCATTTTCAAAAACACAGACCATTATTTTTTTTAATTTAAGAAAATCTGTGTTTTAAAACCATTTCACCTGCGTTTTATATTGAAAGTCAACAGTGTTGTTTTGCTTCATGCAGCTATAATAGTTCTCCTTCACAGAAAATACATTTGTGTTTCATCTTCATCAATGCACCGCTATGTGGCTAGACACAAGTCAATGAGCTTACAATGAAAAAGCAGGGTAATTTTTGCAAAAACGATGCATGCTCATCATATTTCTGATGTTTATTATAGAAAGAATTTAGCCAGCTACATTTTCCTAATGTTTTGCTTTAAAAAGTTCATCTTGAATTTTACCGGAGAAAAGGCTACCCTGAGAACAGCAGCAGAGAAACGTCGGTACACATCAGTCAGAGAGCGCTGTCTGCTGATAGACCATTAGTGAATTCTCATCCCAGTGGAGAAGTGCAACTGAAGCACAAAATGAGTCTAATGCCGAGCAGAAATTACAATAAGAACCATTTTTAGATCTGCATTTACAAAAAGACAGCAAAATATGTCTTTTTTTTTATTTTCATGCATGAAAGAGGGCCTTTAAAAAATATATGTTTTTGCCACAGCAATGCTGTCAGGAGAAGACTGACGGGGGCCTGCCCAGGTTAGGCCAGGTCATGCTAAACACCAACAGGGCTAATATGGCAGGCTGACTATTGACCTACAGTGTCCCTGCCTCAAGACCAGCCGTACACACGCAGCCTGAAAATACCTCAGCCTGAAAATACCTCAGCCTGAAAATACCTCAGCCTGAAAATACCTCAGCCTGAAAATACCTCAGCCTGAAAATACCTCAGCCTGAAAATACCTCAGCCTGAAAATACCTCAGCCTCGTACTCTAAACCTGGCTGGGACCCAACTCAGCCTCAGCCTCGCACTCTAAACCTGGCTGGGACCCAACTCTGCCTCAGCCTCGTACTCTAAACCTGCCTGGGACCCAACTCAGCCTCAGCCTCGCACTCTAAACCTGGCTGGGACCCAACTCTGCCTCAGCCTCGTACTCTAAACCTGGCTGGGACCCAACTCAGCCTCAGCCTCAGCCTCTAAACCTGGCTGGGCAGTATTCACTAGGCCTCAAAACATTTACGATCAGAAATGTAAAATGATTCATGTACTATCCTCTTGTTTCAAAAAGTTGTTTTGCACATGATCTTGGGGCTGAACATTGACAAGTCTCTCTCTAGTAACCTAAATACCTGCAGTAGTTTAATATGGAGTGTCTCAGTTACCTTACATATTGCGTCCTCGTTGGCCCGTTCATATGAGCACAGTCCTGGTGGCACAGCCTGACAAAGTTACTCAGGCATTTTTTCACATGCGTCAAGATCACATAAGACTATGGCAAATGCCAAGCGGAATGTGGCGGAGCGCTGGTTAGCAATTAAAATACCAAGATCATGCCAAGGAGAGTCCTAGTCGCCATGAGTAACGGATTAGTCCCAGAAGAGAAGAAGAGGACAGAGGCAGGAGAAGAAAAGAGAGATGGGACACGGGGTGGTTAATGAATACTTTTTTCAAGACATAGATACGAGATCACTGGGTTTTAGCCAGCAGACTGATGTCATAGGGAGAGAATGTGGCTGTCAGGCATCTGGGATAGCCTCACCTGCCAGGTTTACAGGGATAGCCTCGCCTGCCAGGGATAGCCTCGCCTGCCAGGGATAGCCTCGCCTGCCAGGGATAGCCTCGCCTGCCAGGGATAGCCTCGCCTGCCAGGGATAGCCTCGCCTGCCAACCTGCCAGGGATAGCCTGCCAGGGATAGCCTCGCCTGCCAACCTGCCAGGGATAGCCTGCCAGGGATAGCCTCGCCTGCCAACCTGCCAGGGATAGCCTGCCTGCCTGCCTGCCTGCCTGCCTGCCTGCCTGCCTGCCTGCCTGCCTGCCTGCCTGCCTGCCTGCCTGCCTGCCTGCCTGCCTGCCTGCCTGCCTGCCTGCCTGCCTGCCTGCCTGCCTGCCTGCCTGCCTGCCTGCCTGCCTGCCTGCCTGCCTGCCTGCCTGCCTGCCTGCCTGCCTGCCTGCCTGCCTGCCTGCCTGCCTGCCTGCCTGCCTGCCTGCCTGCCTGCCTGCCTGCCTGCCTGCCTGCCTGCCTGCCTGCCTGCCTGCCTGCCTGCCTGCCTGCCTGCCTGCCTGCCTGCCTGCCTGCCTGCCTGCCTGCCTGCCTGCCTGCCTGCCTGCCTGCCTGCCTGCCTGCCTGCCTGCCTGCCTGCCTGCCTGCCTGCCTGCCTGCCTGCCTGCCTGCCTGCCTGCCTGCCTGCCTGCCTGCCTGCCTGCCTGCCTGCCTGCCTGCCTGCCTGCCTGCCTGCCTGCCTGCCTGCCTGCCTGCCTGCCTGCCTGCCTGCCTGCCTGCCTGCCTGCCTGCCTGCCTGCCTGCCTGCCTGCCTGCCTGCCTGCCTGCCTGCCTGCCTGCCTGCCTGCCTGCCTGCCTGCCTGCCTGCCTGCCTGCCTGCCTGCCTGCTGTGTGTCATGTGAGTGTGAGTGTGTGTCATGTGAGTGTGTCATGTGAGTGTGAGTGTGTGTCATGTGAGTGTGAGTGTGTGTGTCATGTGAGTGTGAGTGTGTGTCATGTGAGTGTGAGTGTGTGTCATGTGAGTGTGAGTGTGTGTCATGTGAGTGTGAGTGTGTGTCATGTGAGTGTGAGTGTGTGTGTGTGTCATGTGAGTGTGAGTGTGTCATGTGAGTGTGAGTGTGAGTGTGAGTGTGTGTCATGTGAGTGTGAGTGTGTGTGTCATGTGAGTGTGAGTGTGTGTCATGTGAGTGTGAGTGTGTGTCATGTGAGTGTGAGTGTGTGTCATGTGAGTGTGAGTGTGTGTGTGTGTCATGTGAGTGTGAGTGTGTCATGTGAGTGTGAGTGTGAGTGTGAGTGTGTGTCATGTGAGTGTGAGTGTGTGTGTGTGTCATGTGAGTGTGAGTGTGTGTCATGTGAGTGTGAGTGTGTGTGAGTGTGTCATGTGAGTGTGAGTGTGTGTCATGTGAGTGTGTCATGTGAGTGTGAGTGTGTCATGTGAGTGTGAGTGTGTCATGTGAGTGTGAGTGTGTGTCATGTGAGTGTGAGTGTGTGTCATGTGAGTGTGAGTGTGTGTCATGTGAGTGTGAGTGTGTGTCATGTGAGTGTGTGTGTGTGTGTGTCATGTGAGTGTGAGTGTGAGTGTGTGTCATGTGAGTGTGTGTCATGTGAGTGAGTGTGTGTCATGTGAGTGTGAGTGTGTGTGTGTGTCATGTGAGTGTGTCATGTGAGTGTGAGTGTGAGTGTGAGTGTGTGTCATGTGAGTGTGAGTGTGTGTGTGTGTCATGTGAGTGTGAGTGTGTGTCATGTGAGTGTGAGTGTGTGTCATGTGAGTGTGAGTGTGAGTGTGTGTGTGTGTCATGTGAGTGTGAGTGTGTGTCATGTGAGTGTGAGTGTGTGTCATGTGAGTGTGTCATGTGAGTGTGAGTGTGTCATGTGAGTGTGAGTGTGTGTCATGTGAGTGTGAGTGTGTGTCATGTGAGTGTGAGTGTGTGTCATGTGAGTGTGAGTGTGTGTGTGTGTCATGTGAGTGTGAGTGTGAGTGTGTGTCATGTGAGTGTGTGTCATGTGAGTGTGAGTGTGTGTCATGTGAGTGTGAGTGTGTGTGTGTGTCATGTGAGTGTGAGTGTGTCATGTGAGTGTGAGTGTGTGTCATGTGAGTGTGAGTGTATGTGTGTGTCATGTGAGTGTGAGTGTGAGTGTCATGTGAGTGTGAGTGTGAGTGTGTGTCATGTGAGTGTGAGTGTGTGTCATGTGAGTGTGAGTGTGTGTCATGTGAGTGTGAGTGTGTGTCATGTGAGTGTGAGTGTGTGTCATGTGAGTGTGAGTGTGTGTCATGTGAGTGTGAGTGTGAGTGTGTGTCATGTGAGTGTGAGTGTGTCATGTGAGTGTGAGTGTGTCATGTGAGTGTGAGTGTGTCATGTGAGTGTGAGTGTGAGTGTGTGTCATGTGAGTGTGAGTGTGAGTGTGCGTCATGTGAGTGTGAGTGTGAGTGTGTGTCATGTGAGTGTGAGTGTGTCATGTGAGTGTGAGTGTGTCATGTGAGTGTGAGTGTGAGTCATGTGAGTGTGAGTGTGTGTGTGTGTCATGTGAGTGTGAGTGTGTGTGTGTGTGTCATGTGAGTGTGAGTGTGTGTGTGTGTCATGTGAGTGTGAGTGTGTCATGTGAGTGTGAGTGTGTCATGTGAGTGTGAGTGTGAGTGTGTGTGTGTGTGTGTCATGTGAGTGTGAGTGTGTCATGTGAGTGTGAGTGTGTCATGTGAGTGTGTCATGTGAGTGTGAGTGTGAGTGTGTGTGTGTGTCATGTGAGTGTGAGTGTATCATGTGAGTGTGAGTGTGTCATGTGAGTGTGTCATGTGAGTGTGAGTGTGTGTCATGTGAGTGTGAGTGTGTCATGTGAGTGTGAGTGTGTGTCATGTGAGTGTGAGTGTGTGTCATGTGAGTGTGAGTGTGTGTCATGTGAGTGTGAGTGTGTGTGTGTGTCATGTGAGTGTGAGTGTGAGTGTGTGTCATGTGAGTGTGTGTCATGTGAGTGTGAGTCATGTGAGTGTGTGTCATGTGAGTGTGAGTGTGTGTCATGTGAGTGTGAGTGTGTGTGTGTCATGTGAGTGTGAGTGTGTCATGTGAGTGTGAGTGTGAGTGTGTGTCATGTGAGTGTGAGTGTGTGTGTGTGTCATGTGAGTGTGAGTGTGTCATGTGAGTGTGAGTGTGAGTGTGTGTCATGTGAGTGTGAGTGTGAGTGTGTGTCATGTGAGTGTGAGTGTGTGTCATGTGAGTGTGAGTGTGTGTCATGTGAGTGTGAGTGTGAGTGTGAGTGTGTCATGTGAGTGTGAGTGTGTCATGTGAGTGTGAGTGTGTCATGTGAGTGTGAGTGTGAGTGTGTGTCATGTGAGTGTGAGTGTGAGTGTGCGTCATGTGAGTGTGAGTGTGTGTCATGTGAGTGTGAGTGTGAGTGTGTGTCATGTGAGTGTGAGTGTGTCATGTGAGTGTGAGTGTGTCATGTGAGTGTGAGTGTGTCATGTGAGTGTGAGTGTGAGTCATGTGAGTGTGAGTGTGTGAGTGTGTGTCATGTGAGTGTCATGTGAGTGTGAGTGTGTCATGTGAGTGTGAGTGTGTCATGTGAGTGTGAGTGTGTCATGTGAGTGTGAGTGTGAGTGTGAGTGTGTCATGTGAGTGTGAGTGTGAGTGTGAGTGTGTGTGTGTGTGTGTCATGTGAGTGTGTCATGTGAGTGTGAGTGTGAGTGTGTGTGTGTGTCATGTGAGTGTGAGTGTATCATGTGAGTGTGAGTGTGTCATGTGTGTGTGAGTGTGAGTGTGAGTGTGAGTGTGTGTCATGTGAGTGTGAGTGTGTCATGTGAGTGTGTCATGTGAGTGTGAGTGTGTGTCATGTG
Source organism: Oncorhynchus gorbuscha (assembly GCF_021184085.1). NCBI lineage: Eukaryota > Metazoa > Chordata > Actinopteri > Salmoniformes > Salmonidae > Oncorhynchus > Oncorhynchus gorbuscha. The sequence goes on along the minus strand of NC_060187.1, from coordinate 7,759,532 downwards.
AGTGTGAGTGTGTCATGTGAGTGTGAGTTTGTGTGTGTGTGTCATGTGAGTGTGAGTGTGTCATGTGAGTGTGAGTGTGTGTCATGTGAGTGTGTGTGTGTGTCATGTGAGTGTGTGAGTGTGTCATGTGAGTGTGAGTGTGTCATGTGAGTGTGAGTGTGTCATGTGAGTGTGAGTGTGTCATGTGAGTGTGAGTGTGTGTCATGTGAGTGTGTGTGTGTGTGTGTGTGTCATGTGAGTGTGAGTGTGTCATGTGAGTGTGAGTGTGTCATGTGAGTGTGTGTCATGTGAGTGTGAGTGTGTGTCATGTGAGTGTGAGTGTGAGTGTGAGTGTGTGTGTGTGTGTCATGTGAGTGTGAGTGTGTCATGTGAGTGTGAGTGTGTGTCATGTGAGTGTGTCATGTGAGTGTGAGTGTGTCATGTGAGTGTGAGTGTGTGTCATGTGAGTGTGAGTGTGTCATGTGAGTGTGAGTGTGTCATGTGAGTGTGAGTGTGTGTCATGTGAGTGTGAGTGTGAGTGTGTCATGTGAGTGTGTCATGTGAGTGTGAGTGTGTGTCATGTGAGTGTGAGTGTGTGTCATGTGAGTGTGAGTGTGAGTCATGTGAGTGTGAGTGTGTGTGTGTGTGTCATGTGAGTGTGAGTGTGTGTGTGTGTGTCATGTGAGTGTGAGTGTGTCATGTGAGTGTGAGTGTGTCATGTGAGTGTGAGTGTGAGTGTGTGTGTGTGTGTGTGTGTGTCATGTGAGTGTGAGTGTGTCATGTGAGTGTGTGTGTGTCATGTGAGTGTGAGTGTGTCATGTGAGTGTGAGTGTGTCATGTGAGTGTGTCATGTGAGTGTGAGTGTGAGTGTGTGTGTGTGTCATGTGAGTGTGAGTGTGTCATGTGAGTGTGAGTGTGTGTGTGTGTCATGTGAGTGTGTGAGTGTGTCATGTGAGTGTGAGTGTGTCATGTGAGTGTGAGTGTGTCATGTGAGTGTGAGTGTGAGTGTGTGTCATGTGAGTGTGAGTGTGTGAGTGTGTCATGTGAGTGTGAGTGTGTGTCATGTGAGTGTGAGTGTGTGTCATGTGAGTGTGAGTGTGAGTGTGTCATGTGAGTGTGTCATGTGAGTGTGAGTGTGAGTGTGTGTGTGTGTCATGTGAGTGTGAGTGTATCATGTGAGTGTGAGTGTGTCATGTGAGTGTGAGTGTGAGTGTGAGTGTGTGTGTGTGTCATGTGAGTGTGAGTGTGTGTCATGTGAGTGTGTCATGTGAGTGTGAGTGTGTGTCATGTGAGTGTGAGTGTGTCATGTGAGTGTGAGTTTGTGTGTGTGTGTCATGTGAGTGTGAGTGTGTCATGTGAGTGTGAGTGTGTATGTCATGTGAGTGTGAGTGTGTGTGTGTGTCATGTGAGTGTGTGAGTGTGTCATGTGAGTGTGAGTGTGTCATGTGAGTGTGAGTGTGTCATGTGAGTGTGAGTGTGAGTGTGTGTCATGTGAGTGTGAGTGTGTGAGTGTGTCATGTGAGTGTGAGTGTGTGTCATGTGAGTGTGAGTGTGTGTCATGTGAGTGTGAGTGTGAGTGTGTGTCATGTGAGTGTGAGTGTGTCATGTGAGTGTGAGTGTGTCATGTGAGTGTGAGTGTGTCATGTGAGTGTGAGTGTGAGTGTGTGTCATGTGAGTGTGAGTGTGAGTGTGCGTCATGTGAGTGTGAGTGTGAGTGTGTGTCATGTGAGTGTGAGTGTGTCATGTGAGTGTGAGTGTGTCATGTGAGTGTGAGTGTGAGTCATGTGAGTGTGAGTGTGTGTGTGTGTCATGTGAGTGTGAGTGTGTGTGTGTGTGTCATGTGAGTGTGAGTGTGTGTGTGTGTGTCATGTGAGTGTGAGTGTGTCATGTGAGTGTGAGTGTGTCATGTGAGTGTGAGTGTGAGTGTGAGTGTGTGTGTGTGTGTGTCATGTGAGTGTGAGTGTGTCATGTGAGTGTGAGTGTGTCATGTGAGTGTGTCATGTGAGTGTGAGTGTGTGTGTGTGTCATGTGAGTGTGAGTGTATCATGTGAGTGTGAGTGTGTCATGTGAGTGTGAGTGTGAGTGTGTGTGTGTGTCATGTGAGTGTGAGTGTGTCATGTGAGTGTGTCATGTGAGTGTGAGTGTGTGTCATGTGAGTGTGAGTGTGTCATGTGAGTGTGAGTGTGTGTGTGTGTGTCATGTGAGTGTGAGTGTGTGTCATGTGAGTGTGTCATGTGAGTGTGAGTGTGTGTCATGTGAGTGTGAGTGTGTGTCATGTGAGTGTGAGTGTGAGTGTGTGTCATGTGAGTGTGTGTCATGTGAGTGTGAGTCATGTGAGTGTGTGTCATGTGAGTGTGAGTGTGTGTCATGTGAGTGTGAGTGTGTGTGTGTCATGTGAGTGTGAGTGTGTCATGTGAGTGTGAGTGTGAGTGTGAGTGTGTCATGTGAGTGTGTCATGTGAGTGTGAGTGTGTGTCATGTGAGTGTGAGTGTGTCATGTGAGTGTGAGTTTGTGTGTGTGTGTCATGTGAGTGTGAGTGTGTCATGTGAGTGTGAGTGTGTGTCATGTGAGTGTGAGTGTGTGTCATGTGAGTGTGAGTGTGAGTGTGAGTGTGTCATGTGAGTGTGAGTGTGAGTGTGTGTCATGTGAGTGTGAGTGTGAGTGTGTGTCATGTGAGTGTGAGTGTGTGTCATGTGAGTGTGAGTGTGTGTCATGTGAGTGTGAGTGTGAGTGTGAGTGTGTCATGTGAGTGTGAGTGTGTCATGTGAGTGTGAGTGTGAGTGTGTGTCATGTGAGTGTGAGTGTGAGTGTGCGTCATGTGAGTGTGAGTGTGTGTCATGTGAGTGTGAGTGTGAGTGTGTGTCATGTGAGTGTGAGTGTGTCATGTGAGTGTGAGTGTGTCATGTGAGTGTGAGTGTGTCATGTGAGTGTGAGTGTGAGTCATGTGAGTGTGAGTGTGTGAGTGTGTGTCATGTGAGTGTCATGTGAGTGTGAGTGTGTCATGTGAGTGTGAGTGTGTCATGTGAGTGTGAGTGTGTCATGTGAGTGTGAGTGTGTCATGTGAGTGTGAGTGTGTCATGTGAGTGTGAGTGTGAGTGTGAGTGTGTCATGTGAGTGTGAGTGTGAGTGTGAGTGTGTGTGTGTGTGTGTCATGTGAGTGTGTCATGTGAGTGTGAGTGTGAGTGTGTGTGTGTGTCATGTGAGTGTGAGTGTATCATGTGAGTGTGAGTGTGTCATGTGAGTGTGAGTGTGAGTGTGAGTGTGTGTGTGTGTCATGTGAGTGTGAGTGTGTCATGTGAGTGTGTCATGTGAGTGTGAGTGTGTGTCATGTGAGTGTGAGTGTGTCATGTGAGTGTGAGTTTGTGTGTGTGTGTCATGTGAGTGTGAGTGTGTCATGTGAGTGTGAGTGTGTGTCATGTGAGTGTGAGTGTGTGTGTGTGTCATGTGAGTGTGTGAGTGTGTCATGTGAGTGTGAGTGTGTCATGTGAGTGTGAGTGTGTCATGTGAGTGTGAGTGTGAGTGTGTGTCATGTGAGTGTGTGTGTGTGTGTGTGTCATGTGAGTGTGAGTGTGTCATGTGAGTGTGAGTGTGTCATGTGAGTGTGTGTCATGTGAGTGTGAGTGTGTGTCATGTGAGTGTGAGTGTGAGTGTGAGTGTGTGTGTGTGTCATGTGAGTGTGAGTGTGTCATGTGAGTGTGAGTGTGTGTCATGTGAGTGTGTCATGTGAGTGTGAGTGTGTCATGTGAGTGTGAGTGTGTGTCATGTGAGTGTGAGTGTGTCATGTGAGTGTGAGTGTGTCATGTGAGTGTGAGTGTGTGTCATGTGAGTGTGAGTGTGAGTGTGTCATGTGAGTGTGTCATGTGAGTGTGAGTGTGTGTCATGTGAGTGTGAGTGTGTGTCATGTGAGTGTGAGTGTGAGTCATGTGAGTGTGAGTGTGTGTGTGTGTGTCATGTGAGTGTGAGTGTGTGTGTGTGTGTCATGTGAGTGTGAGTGTGTCATGTGAGTGTGAGTGTGTCATGTGAGTGTGAGTGTGAGTGTGTGTGTGTGTGTGTGTGTGTCATGTGAGTGTGAGTGTGTCATGTGAGTGTGAGTGTGTCATGTGAGTGTGTCATGTGAGTGTGAGTGTGAGTGTGTGTGTGTGTCATGTGAGTGTGAGTGTATCATGTGAGTGTGAGTGTGTCATGTGAGTGTGAGTGTGAGTGTGTGTGTGTCATGTGAGTGTGAGTGTGTGTCATGTGAGTGTGTCATGTGAGTGTGAGTGTGTGTCATGTGAGTGTGAGTGTGTCATGTGAGTGTGAGTTTGTGTGTGTGTGTCATGTGAGTGTGAGTGTGTCATGTGAGTGTGAGTGTGTGTCATGTGAGTGTGAGTGTGTGTGTGTGTCATGTGAGTGTGTGAGTGTGTCATGTGAGTGTGAGTGTGTCATGTGAGTGTGAGTGTGTCATGTGAGTGTGAGTGTGAGTGTGTGTCATGTGAGTGTGAGTGTGTGAGTGTGTCATGTGAGTGTGAGTGTGTCATGTGAGTGTGAGTGTGTGTCATGTGAGTGTGAGTGTGTGTCATGTGAGTGTGTGTGTGAGTGTGAGTGTGTGTGTGTGTCATGTGAGTGTGAGTGTGTCATGTGAGTGTGAGTGTGTGTCATGTGAGTGTGAGTGTGTGTCATGTGAGTGTGAGTGTGAGTGTGTCATGTGAGTGTGAGTGTGAGTGTGTCATGTGAGTGTGAGTGTGTGTCATGTGAGTGTGAGTGTGTCATGTGAGTGTGAGTGTGTCATGTGAGTGTGAGTGTGTGTCATGTGAGTGTGAGTGTGTGTCATGTGAGTGTGAGTGTGTGTCATGTGAGTGTGAGTGTGTGTGTGTGTCATGTGAGTGTGAGTGTGTCATGTGAGTGTGAGTGTGTGTGTGTGTCTGTCATGTGAGTGTGAGTGTGTCATGTGAGTGTGAGTGTGAGTGTGTGTCATGTGAGTGTGAGTGTGTGTCATGTGAGTGTGAGTGTGTGTCATGTGAGTGTGAGTGTGTGTCATGTGAGTGTGAGTGTGTGTCATGTGAGTGTGAGTGTGAGTGTGTGTCATGTGAGTGTGAGTGTGTGTCATGTGAGTGTGAGTGTGTGTCATGTGAGTGTGAGTGTGTCATGTGAGTGTGAGTGTGAGTGTGTGTCATGTGAGTGTGTGTCATGTGAGTGTGAGTGTGAGTGTGTGTCATGTGAGTGTGAGTGTGTGTCATGTGAGTGTGAGTGTGAGTGTGTGTCATGTGAGTGTGAGTGTGTCATGTGAGTGTGAGTGTGTGTCATGTGAGTGTGAGTGTGTGTGTGTCATGTGAGTGTGAGTGTGTCATGTGAGTGTGAGTGTGAGTGTGTGTCATGTGAGTGTGAGTGTGTGTGTGTGTCATGTGAGTGTGAGTGTGTCATGTGAGTGTGAGTGTGAGTGTGTGTCATGTGAGTGTGAGTGTGAGTGTGTGTCATGTGAGTGTGAGTGTGTGTCATGTGAGTGTGAGTGTGTGTCATGTGAGTGTGAGTGTGAGTGTGAGTGTGTCATGTGAGTGTGAGTGTGTCATGTGAGTGTGAGTGTGTCATGTGAGTGTGAGTGTGAGTGTGTGTCATGTGAGTGTGAGTGTGAGTGTGCGTCATGTGAGTGTGAGTGTGTGTCATGTGAGTGTGAGTGTGAGTGTGTGTCATGTGAGTGTGAGTGTGTCATGTGAGTGTGAGTGTGTCATGTGAGTGTGAGTGTGTCATGTGAGTGTGAGTGTGAGTCATGTGAGTGTGAGTGTGTGAGTGTGTGTCATGTGAGTGTCATGTGAGTGTGAGTGTGTCATGTGAGTGTGAGTGTGTCATGTGAGTGTGAGTGTGTCATGTGAGTGTGAGTGTGAGTGTGAGTGTGTCATGTGAGTGTGAGTGTGAGTGTGAGTGTGTGTGTGTGTGTGTCATGTGAGTGTGTCATGTGAGTGTGAGTGTGAGTGTGTGTGTGTCATGTGAGTGTGAGTGTATCATGTGAGTGTGAGTGTGTCATGTGAGTGTGAGTGTGAGTGTGAGTGTGTGTGTGTGTCATGTGAGTGTGAGTGTGTCATGTGAGTGTGTCATGTGAGTGTGAGTGTGTGTCATGTGAGTGTGAGTGTGTCATGTGAGTGTGAGTTTGTGTGTGTGTGTCATGTGAGTGTGAGTGTGTCATGTGAGTGTGAGTGTGTGTCATGTGAGTGTGAGTGTGTGTGTGTGTCATGTGAGTGTGTGAGTGTGTCATGTGAGTGTGAGTGTGTCATGTGAGTGTGAGTGTGTCATGTGAGTGTGAGTGTGTCATGTGAGTGTGAGTGTGTGTCATGTGAGTGTGTGTGTGTGTGTGTCATGTGAGTGTGAGTGTGTCATGTGAGTGTGAGTGTGTCATGTGAGTGTGTGTCATGTGAGTGTGAGTGTGTGTCATGTGAGTGTGAGTATGAGTGTGAGTGTGTGTGTGTGTCATGTGAGTGTGAGTGTGTCATGTGAGTGTGAGTGTGTGTCATGTGAGTGTGTCATGTGAGTGTGAGTGTGTGTCATGTGAGTGTGAGTGTGTCATGTGAGTGTGAGTGTGTCATGTGAGTGTGAGTGTGTGTCATGTGAGTGTGAGTGTGAGTGTGTCATGTGAGTGTGTCATGTGAGTGTGAGTGTGTGTCATGTGAGTGTGAGTGTGTGTCATGTGAGTGTGAGTGTGAGTCATGTGAGTGTGAGTGTGTGTGTGTGTGTCATGTGAGTGTGAGTGTGTGTGTGTGTGTCATGTGAGTGTGAGTGTGTCATGTGAGTGTGAGTGTGTCATGTGAGTGTGAGTGTGAGTGTGTGTGTGTGTGTGTGTGTGTGTGTCATGTGAGTGTGAGTGTGTCATGTGAGTGTGTGTGTGTCATGTGAGTGTGAGTGTGTCATGTGAGTGTGAGTGTGTCATGTGAGTGTGTCATGTGAGTGTGAGTGTGAGTGTGTGTGTGTGTCATGTGAGTGTGAGTGTATCATGTGAGTGTGAGTGTGTCATGTGAGTGTGAGTGTGAGTGTGAGTGTGTGTCATGTGAGTGTGAGTGTGTGTCATGTGAGTGTGTCATGTGAGTGTGAGTGTGTGTCATGTGAGTGTGAGTGTGTCATGTGAGTGTGAGTTTGTGTGTGTGTGTCATGTGAGTGTGAGTGTGAGTGTGTGTCATGTGAGTGTGAGTGTGTGTGTGTGTCATGTGAGTGTGTGAGTGTGTCATGTGAGTGTGAGTGTGTCATGTGAGTGTGAGTGTGTCATGTGAGTGTGAGTGTGAGTGTGTGTCATGTGAGTGTGAGTGTGTGAGTGTGTCATGTGAGTGTGAGTGTGTGTCATGTGAGTGTGAGTGTGTGTCATGTGAGTGTGAGTGTGAGTGTGTGTCATGTGAGTGTGAGTGTGTCATGTGAGTGTGAGTGTGTCATGTGAGTGTGAGTGTGTCATGTGAGTGTGAGTGTGAGTGTGTGTCATGTGAGTGTGAGTGTGCGTCATGTGAGTGTGAGTGTGAGTGTGTGTCATGTGAGTGTGAGTGTGTCATGTGAGTGTGAGTGTGTCATGTGAGTGTGAGTGTGAGTCATGTGAGTGTGAGTGTGTGTGTGTGTCATGTGAGTGTGAGTGTGTGTGTGTGTGTCATGTGAGTGTGAGTGTGTGTGTGTGTGTCATGTGAGTGTGAGTGTGCCATGTGAGTGTGAGTGTGTCATGTGAGTGTGAGTGTGAGTGTGAGTGTGTGTGTGTCATGTGAGTGTGAGTGTGTCATGTGAGTGTGAGTGTGTCATGTGAGTGTGTCATGTGAGTGTGAGTGTGAGTGTGTGTGTGTGTCATGTGAGTGTGAGTGTATCATGTGAGTGTGAGTGTGTCATGTGAGTGTGAGTGTGAGTGTGTGTGTGTCATGTGAGTGTGAGTGTGTCATGTGAGTGTGTCATGTGAGTGTGAGTGTGTGTCATGTGAGTGTGAGTGTGTCATGTGAGTGTGAGTGTGTGTGTGTGTGTCATGTGAGTGTGAGTGTGTGTCATGTGAGTGTGTCATGTGAGTGTGAGTGTGTGTCATGTGAGTGTGAGTGTGTGTCATGTGAGTGTGAGTGTGTGTCATGTGAGTGTGAGTGTGAGTGTGTGTCATGTGAGTGTGTGTCATGTGAGTGTGAGTCATGTGAGTGTGTGTCATGTGAGTGTGAGTGTGTGTCATGTGAGTGTGAGTGTGTGTGTGTCATGTGAGTGTGAGTGTGTCATGTGAGTGTGAGTGTGAGTGTGTGTCATGTGAGTGTGAGTGTGTGTCATGTGAGTGTGAGTGTGAGTGTGAGTGTGTCATGTGAGTGTGAGTGTGAGTGTGTGTCATGTGAGTGTGAGTGTGAGTGTGTGTCATGTGAGTGTGTGTGTGTCATGTGAGTGTGAGTGTGTGTCATGTGAGTGTGAGTGTGAGTGTGAGTGTGTCATGTGAGTGTGAGTGTGTCATGTGAGTGTGAGTGTGTCATGTGAGTGTGAGTGTGAGTGTGTGTCATGTGAGTGTGAGTGTGAGTGTGCGTCATGTGAGTGTGAGTGTGTCATGTGAGTGTGAGTGTGAGTGTGTGTCATGTGAGTGTGAGTGTGTCATGTGAGTGTGAGTGTGTCATGTGAGTGTGAGTGTGTCATGTGAGTGTGAGTGTGAGTCATGTGAGTGTGAGTGTGTGAGTGTGTGTCATGTGAGTGTCATGTGAGTGTGAGTGTGTCATGTGAGTGTGAGTGTGTCATGTGAGTGTGAGTGTGTCATGTGAGTGTGAGTGTGTCATGTGAGTGTGAGTGTGTCATGTGAGTGTGAGTGTGAGTGTGAGTGTGTCATGTGAGTGAGTGTGAGTGTGAGTGTGTGTGTGTGTGTGTCATGTGAGTGTGTCATGTGAGTGTGAGTGTGAGTGTGTGTGTGTGTCATGTGAGTGTGAGTGTATCATGTGAGTGTGAGTGTGTCATGTGAGTGTGAGTGTGAGTGTGAGTGTGTGTGTGTCATGTGAGTGTGAGTGTGTCATGTGAGTGTGTCATGTGAGTGTGAGTGTGTGTCATGTGAGTGTGAGTGTGTCATGTGAGTGTGAGTTTGTGTGTGTGTGTCATGTGAGTGTGAGTGTGTCATGTGAGTGTGAGTGTGTGTCATGTGAGTGAGTGTGTGTGTGTGTCATGTGAGTGTGTGAGTGTGTCATGTGAGTGTGAGTGTGTCATGTGAGTGTGAGTGTGTCATGTGAGTGTGAGTGTGAGTGTGTGTCATGTGAGTGTGTGTGTGTGTGTGTGTCATGTGAGTGTGAGTGTGTCATGTGAGTGTGAGTGTGTCATGTGAGTGTGTGTCATGTGAGTGTGAGTGTGTGTCATGTGAGTGTGAGTGTGAGTGTGAGTGTGTGTGTGTGTCATGTGAGTGTGAGTGTGTCATGTGAGTGTGAGTGTGTGTCATGTGAGTGTGTCATGTGAGTGTGAGTGTGTCATGTGAGTGTGAGTGTGTGTCATGTGAGTGTGAGTGTGTCATGTGAGTGTGAGTGTGTCATGTGAGTGTGAGTGTGTGTCATGTGAGTGTGAGTGTGAGTGTGTCATGTGAGTGTGTCATGTGTGAGTGTGTGTCATGTGAGTGTGAGTGTGTGTCATGTGAGTGTGAGTGTGAGTCATGTGAGTGTGAGTGTGTGTGTGTGTGTCATGTGAGTGTGAGTGTGTGTGTGTGTGTCATGTGAGTGTGAGTGTGTCATGTGAGTGTGAGTGTGTCATGTGAGTGTGAGTGTGAGTGTGTGTGTGTGTGTGTGTGTGTCATGTGAGTGTGAGTGTGTCATGTGAGTGTGAGTGTGTCATGTGAGTGTGTCATGTGAGTGTGAGTGTGAGTGTGTGTGTGTCATGTGAGTGTGAGTGTATCATGTGAGTGTGAGTGTGTCATGTGTGAGTGTGAGTGTGAGTGTGTGTGTGTCATGTGAGTGTGAGTGTGTGTCATGTGAGTGTGTCATGTGAGTGTGAGTGTGTGTCATGTGAGTGTGAGTGTGTCATGTGAGTGTGAGTTTGTGTGTGTGTGTCATGTGAGTGTGAGTGTGTCATGTGAGTGTGAGTGTGTGTCATGTGAGTGTGAGTGTGTGTGTGTGTCATGTGAGTGTGTGAGTGTGTCATGTGAGTGTGAGTGTGTCATGTGAGTGTGAGTGTGTCATGTGAGTGTGAGTGTGTGTCATGTGAGTGTGAGTGTGTGAGTGTGTCATGTGAGTGTGAGTGTGTGTCATGTGAGTGTGAGTGTGTCATGTGAGTGTGAGTGTGTGTCATGTGAGTGTGAGTGTGTGTCATGTGAGTGTGTGTGTGAGTGTGAGTGTGTGTGTGTGTCATGTGAGTGTGAGTGTGTCATGTGAGTGTGAGTGTGTGTCATGTGAGTGTGAGTGTGTGTCATGTGAGTGTGAGTGTGAGTGTGTCATGTGAGTGTGAGTGTGTCATGTGAGTGTGAGTGTGTGTCATGTGAGTGTGAGTGTGTCATGTGAGTGTGAGTGTGTCATGTGAGTGTGAGTGTGTGTCATGTGAGTGTGAGTGTGTGTCATGTGAGTGTGAGTGTGTGTCATGTGAGTGTGAGTGTGTGTGTGTGTCATGTGAGTGTGAGTGTGTCATGTGAGTGTGAGTGTGTGTGTGTGTCTGTCATGTGAGTGTGAGTGTGTCATGTGAGTGTGAGTGTGAGTGTGTGTCATGTGAGTGTGAGTGTGTGTCATGTGAGTGTGAGTGTGTGTCATGTGAGTGTGAGTGTGTGTCATGTGAGTGTGAGTGTGTGTCATGTGAGTGTGAGTGTGAGTGTGTGTCATGTGAGTGTGAGTGTGTGTCATGTGAGTGTGAGTGTGTCATGTGAGTGTGAGTGTGAGTGTGTGTCATGTGAGTGTGTGTCATGTGAGTGTGAGTGTGAGTGTGTGTCATGTGAGTGTGAGTGTGTGTCATGTGAGTGTGAGTGTGAGTGTGTGTCATGTGAGTGTGAGTGTGTCATGTGAGTGTGAGTGTGTCATGTGAGTGTGAGTGTGTCATGTGAGTGTGAGTGTGTGTCATGTGAGTGTGTCATGTGAGTGTGAGTGTGTCATGTGAGTGTGTCATGTGAGTGTGAGTGTGAGTGTGTGTCATGTGAGTGTGAGTGTGAGTGTGAGTCATGTGAGTGTGAGTGTGTCATGTGAGTGTGAGTCATGTGAGTGTGAGTGTGTCATGTGAGTGTGAGTGTGTGTCATGTGAGTGTGAGTGTGAGTGTGTGTCATGTGAGTGTGAGTGTGTCATGTGAGTGTGAGTGTGTGTCATGTGAGTGTGAGTGTGTGTCATGTGAGTGTGAGTGTGTGTGTGTGTCATGTGAGTGTAAGTGTGTCATGTGAGTGTGAGTGTGAGTGTGTGTCATGTGAGTGTGAGTGTGTGTGTGTGTCATGTGAGTGTGAGTGTGTCATGTGAGTGTGAGTGTGTCATGTGAGTGTGAGTGTGAGTGTGTGTCATGTGAGTGTGAGTGTGTGTCATGTGAGTGTGAGTGTGTGTCATGTGAGTGTGAGTGTGTGTCATGTGAGTGTGAGTGTGAGTCATGTGAGTGTGAGTGTGTGTGTGTGTGTCATGTGAGTGTGAGTGTGTGTGTGTGTGTCATGTGAGTGTGAGTGTGTCATGTGAGTGTGAGTGTGTCATGTGAGTGTGAGTGTGAGTGTGAGTGTGAGTGTGTGTGTGTGTGTGTGTGTCATGTGAGTGTGAGTGTGTCATGTGAGTGTGAGTGTGTCATGTGAGTGTGAGTGTGTCATGTGAGTGTGTCATGTGAGTGTGAGTGTGAGTGTGTGTGTGTGTCATGTGAGTGTGAGTGTATCATGTGAGTGTGAGTGTGTCATGTGAGTGTGAGTGTGTCATGTGAGTGTGAGTGTGTCATGTGAGTGTGTCATGTGAGTGTGAGTGTGTGTCATGTGAGTGTGTCATGTGAGTGTGAGTTTGTGTGTGTGTGTCATGTGAGTGTGAGTGTGTGTCATGTGAGTGTGAGTGTGTGTGTGTGTCATGTGAGTGTGAGTGTGTCATGTGAGTGTGAGTGTGAGTGTGTGTCATGTGAGTGTGAGTGTGTGTGTGTGTCATGTGAGTGTGAGTGTGTGTCATGTGAGTGTGTGTCATGTGAGTGTGTGTCATGTGAGTGTGAGTGTGTGTCATGTGAGTGTGAGTGTGTGTCATGTGAGTGTGAGTGTGTGTCATGTGAGTGTGTGTGTGTGTGTGTCATGTGAGTGTGAGTGTGAGTGTGTGTCATGTGAGTGTGTGTCATGTGAGTGAGTGTGTGTCATGTGAGTGTGAGTGTGTGTGTGTGTCATGTGAGTGTGAGTGTGTCATGTGAGTGTGAGTGTGAGTGTGAGTGTGTGTCATGTGAGTGTGAGTGTGTGTGTGTGTCATGTGAGTGTGAGTGTGTGTCATGTGAGTGTGAGTGTGTGTGTGTGTCATGTGAGTGTGTGTGTGTGTCATGTGAGTGTGAGTGTGTGTCATGTGAGTGTGAGTGTGTGTCATGTGAGTGTGTCATGTGAGTGTGAGTGTGTCATGTGAGTGTGAGTGTGTGTCATGTGAGTGTGAGTGTGTGTCATGTGAGTGTGAGTGTGTGTCATGTGAGTGTGAGTGTGTGTCATGTGAGTGTGAGTGTGTGTGTGTGTCATGTGAGTGTGAGTGTGTGTCATGTGAGTGTGTGTCATGTGAGTGTGAGTGTGTCATGTGAGTGTGAGTGTGTGTGTGTGTCATGTGAGTGTGAGTGTGTGTCATGTGAGTGTGAGTGTGTGTGTGTCATGTGAGTGTGAGTGTGAGTGTGAGTGTGAGTGTCATGTGAGTGTGAGTGTGAGTGTGTGTCATGTGAGTGTGAGTGTGTGTCATGTGAGTGTGAGTGTGTGTCATGTGAGTGTGAGTGTGTGTCATGTGAGTGTGAGTGTGTGTCATGTGAGTGTGAGTGTGAGTGTGTGTCATGTGAGTGTGAGTGTGTGTCATGTGAGTGTGAGTGTGTCATGTGAGTGTGAGTGTGTCATGTGAGTGTGAGTGTGTCATGTGAGTGTGAGTGTGAGTGTGTGTCATGTGAGTGTGAGTGTGCGTCATGTGAGTGTGAGTGTGAGTGTGTGTCATGTGAGTGTGAGTGTGTCATGTGAGTGTGAGTGTGTCATGTGAGTGTGTCATGTGAGTGTGAGTGTGTGTGTGTGTCATGTGAGTGTGAGTGTGTGTGTGTGTGTCATGTGAGTGTGAGTGTGTGTGTGTGTGTCATGTGAGTGTGAGTGTGTCATGTGAGTGTGAGTGTGTCATGTGAGTGTGAGTGTGAGTGTGAGTGTGTGTGTGTGTGTGTCATGTGAGTGTGAGTGTGTCATGTGAGTGTGAGTGTGTCATGTGAGTGTGTCATGTGAGTGTGAGTGTGAGTGTGTGTGTGTGTCATGTGAGTGTGAGTGTATCATGTGAGTGTGAGTGTGTCATGTGAGTGTGAGTGTGTGTGTGTGTCATGTGAGTGTGAGTGTGTCATGTGAGTGTGTCATGTGAGTGTGAGTGTGTGTCATGTGAGTGTGAGTGTGTCATGTGAGTGTGAGTGTGTGTGTGTGTGTCATGTGAGTGTGAGTGTGTGTGTGTCATGTGAGTGTGAGTGTGTGTCATGTGAGTGTGTGTCATGTGAGTGTGTCATGTGAGTGTGAGTGTGTGTCATGTGAGTGTGAGTGTGTGTCATGTGAGTGTGAGTGTGTGTCATGTGAGTGTGAGTGTGTGTCATGTGAGTGTGAGTGTGTGTCATGTGAGTGTGAGTGTGTGTGTGTGTCATGTGAGTGTGAGTGTGAGTGTGTGTCATGTGAGTGTGAGTGTGTGTCATGTGAGTGTGAGTGTGTGTGTGTGTCATGTGAGTGTGAGTGTGTCATGTGAGTGTGAGTGTGAGTGTGTGTCATGTGAGTGTGAGTGTGTGTGTGTGTCATGTGAGTGTGAGTGTGTCATGTGAGTGTGAGTGTGAGTGTGTGTCATGTGAGTGTGAGTGTGTGTGACGACCCTCCCACTCTGTCTGCCGTATTCTGTCTTTGTTCTTGTTTCCTTATTAGGATGCCGGTGGGCGGAGTTGAGAGGGTCGTCAGCTATATGGGAAACACCTGGGCCAGGTGTCTCCCAGGATAAATAGACCTCTTCCACATTCATGGAGGAGACTCTCTCCATGCAGACACCTGTTGTAGATTGTGGTGTGGTTCTTGGTGGCCTTTTGTTTGTTTGCTTTGGCACCTTTCAACACCCTGCATTATCACATTCATGCATGCAAAACACTCACTTACACTACGGACTACTGATTACACACACCATTGGATATTTTCCTTAGTTGCTTTAGTTAATAAATATATCTTTTGTTACTCCTTATCTCCACGTTGTCTCCCTTTGTTACGGGCTTTGAGCCGGTTCGTGACAAGTGAGTCAGGTTCTTGCTCTGCTGCCAATTGTTGGTTCTCCTTTTCAAGCCAAGTTTCAAGGTCCATATACAGTGGTGCGCCAGTACACTGAGCAAAATTATCTAGTTGCCACTCCAGAACGGAGGAAAGCACACCAGCTGTGCCATGTAAATCTGTTAAAACCCTATTATGCACGTTCCTCTGAGACTGAACAGTGGGATTCTACAGAGGACGGTAAACCTGTTCTTTTGGCTGATACCGTTGTTTCCTTGGGTTCTTGTCGTGCTAGATCTGTGCATGAGGAGGAAGATGTTCCTGGTCCTGACGATTGTATATTGCAGGGTAGATTGAAAAATTCAGAAACACTGGATATCTTAGACAGTCTTCTCACTCACCTACCTGTTGATGAGCGGAAAGAGATGGTTGGTCTGATTCAGAGATTTCCAGGTTTATTTTCTGATACACCTACACGTACAAACTTAATAGAACATGATATTGACATTGGAGGTGCTGACCCCATTCGTCAGCGGTTCTATAGAGTTTCTTCAGAGAAACTACGTTGTCTGGATGCTGAGGTCAAGTACATGCTGGAGAGTAAGATAGCAGAGCCTTCTTTCTCCAGTTGGGCTTCTCCCTGTATCTTGGTCAGTAAACCGGATGGAACAAACCGTTTTTGTACGGACTACCGTAAGGTAAACAGTGTCACAAAGCCAGATTCATTTCCTCTTCCTCGGATGGAGGACTGTGTTGATCAAGTCGGTGCAGCTAAGTTTGTGAGCAAATTTGACCTGTTAAAAGGCTATTGGCAGGTGCCACTGACGAGTAGGGCACGTGAAATCTCTGCCTTTATTACACCCTTTGGTCTGTACTCGTATTCAGTTATGAGTTTCGGTCTGCGCAATGCACCTGCCACTTTTCAGCGACTTATGAACAGGGTTGTCGCCGGTCTGACCGGGTGCGCTGTTTATTTGGACGATGTAGTGATCTATGCAGATACTTGGGAAGAACATCTGTCCCGTATTCAAGCCTTGTTTGAACGTCTGGCTGCAGGTCGCCTCACAATCAATCTGGCAAATTGTAAGTGTGAACACGTAAACCCTCATCAATTTGGGGCACAGAGGCCTGTGTCAATTTGGGCGCAGAGGCCTGTGTCAATTTGGGGCGCAGAGGCCTGTGTCAATTTGGGGCGCAGAGGCCTGTGTCAATTTGGGGCGCAGAGGCCTGTGTCAATTTGGGACGCAGAGGCCTGTGTCAATTTGGGACGCAGAGGCCTGTGTCAATTTGGGACGCAGAGGCCTGTGTCAATTTGGGACGCAGAGGCCTGTGTCAATTTGGGACGCGGGAGGCTGGTATGTTGTTCCGGGGTCCTTGTTGGTCCCCGGTTTTATGGGGAATGTGACGACCCTCCCACTCTGTCTGCCGTATTCTGTCTTTGTTCTTGTTTTCTTATTAGGATGCCGGTGGGGGAGTTGAGAGGGTCGTCAGCTACATGGGAAACACCTGGGCCAGGTGTCTCCCAGGATAAATAGACCTCTTCCACATTCATGGAGGAGACTCTCTCCATGCAGACACCCGTTGTAGATTGTGTTGTGGTTCTTGGTGGCCGTTTGTTTGTTTGCTTTGGCACCTTTCATCACCCTGCATTATCACATTCATGCATGCAAAACACTCACTTACACTACTGATTACTGATTACACACACCATTGTATATTATATTTAGTTACTTCTTTAATAAATATAGATTTTGCTACTCCTTATCTCCACGTTGTCTCCCTTTGTTACGGGCTTTGAGCCGGTTCGTGACAGTGTGAGTGTGTGTCATGTGAGTGTGAGTGTGTGTCATGTGAGTGTGAGTGTGTGTCATGTGAGTGTGAGTGTGAGTGTGAGTGTGTCATGTGAGTGTGAGTGTGTCATGTGAGTGTGAGTGTGTCATGTGAGTGTGAGTGTGAGTGTGTGTCATGTGAGTGTGAGTGTGAGTGTGCGTCATGTGAGTGTGAGTGTGTGTCATGTGAGTGTGAGTGTGAGTGTGTGTCATGTGAGTGTGAGTGTGTCATGTGAGTGTGAGTGTGTCATGTGAGTGTGAGTGTGTCATGTGAGTGTGAGTGTGAGTCATGTGAGTGTGAGTGTGTGAGTGTGTGTCATGTGAGTGTCATGTGAGTGTGAGTGTGTCATGTGAGTGTGAGTGTGTCATGTGAGTGTGAGTGTGTCATGTGAGTGTGAGTGTGAGTGTGAGTGTGTCATGTGAGTGTGAGTGTGAGTGTGTGTGTGTGTGTGTCATGTGAGTGTGTCATGTGAGTGTGAGTGTGAGTGTGTGTGTGTGTCATGTGAGTGTGAGTGTATCATGTGAGTGTGAGTGTGTCATGTGAGTGTGAGTGTGAGTGTGTGTGTGTGTCATGTGAGTGTGAGTGTGTCATGTGAGTGTGTCATGTGAGTGTGAGTGTGTGTCATGTGAGTGTGAGTGTGTCATGTGAGTGTGAGTTTGTGTGTGTGTGTCATGTGAGTGTGAGTGTGTCATGTGAGTGTGAGTGTGTGTGTGTGTCATGTGAGTGTGTGTGTGTGTCATGTGAGTGTGTGAGTGTGTCATGTGAGTGTGAGTGTGTCATGTGAGTGTGAGTGTGTCATGTGAGTGTGAGTGTGAGTGTGTGTCATGTGAGTGTGTGTGTGTGTGTGTGTGTGTGTCATGTGAGTGTGAGTGTGTCATGTGAGTGTGAGTGTGTCATGTGAGTGTGTGTCATGTGAGTGTGAGTGTGTGTCATGTGAGTGTGAGTGTGAGTGTGAGTGTGAGTGTGTGTGTGTGTCATGTGAGTGTGAGTGTGTCATGTGAGTGTGAGTGTGTGTCATGTGAGTGTGTCATGTGAGTGTGAGTGTGTCATGTGAGTGTGAGTGTGTGTCATGTGAGTGTGAGTGTGTCATGTGAGTGTGAGTGTGTCATGTGAGTGTGAGTGTGTGTCATGTGAGTGTGAGTGTGAGTGTGTCATGTGAGTGTGTCATGTGAGTGTGAGTCATGTGAGTGTGAGTGAGTGTGTGTCATGTGAGTGTGAGTGTGAGTCATGTGAGTGTGTGTGTGTGTGTGTCATGTGAGTGTGAGTGTGTGTGTGTGTGTCATGTGAGTGTGAGTGTGTCATGTGAGTGTGAGTGTGTCATGTGAGTGTGAGTGTGAGTGTGTGTGTGTGTGTGTGTGTGTCATGTGAGTGTGAGTGTGTCATGTGAGTGTGAGTGTGTCATGTGAGTGTGTCATGTGAGTGTGAGTGTGAGTGTGTGTGTGTGTCATGTGAGTGTGAGTGTATCATGTGAGTGTGAGTGTGTCATGTGAGTGTGAGTGTGAGTGTGAGTGTGTGTCATGTGAGTGTGAGTGTGTCATGTGAGTGTGTCATGTGAGTGTGAGTGTGTGTCATGTGAGTGTGAGTGTGTCATGTGAGTGTGAGTGTGTGTGTGTGTCATGTGAGTGTGAGTGTGTCATGTGAGTGTGAGTGTGTGTCATGTGAGTGTGAGTGTGTGTGTGTGTCATGTGAGTGTGTGAGTGTGTCATGTGAGTGTGAGTGTGTCATGAGTGTGAGTGTGTCATGTGAGTGTGAGTGTGAGTGTGTGTCATGTGAGTGTGAGTGTGTGAGTGTGTCATGTGAGTGTGAGTGTGTCATGTGAGTGTGAGTGTGTCATGTGAGTGTGAGTGTGTGTCATGTGAGTGTGAGTGTGTGTCATGAGTGTGTGTGTGAGTGTGAGTGTGTGTGTGTGTCATGTGAGTGTGAGTGTGTCATGTGAGTGTGAGTGTGTGTCATGTGAGTGAGTGTGTGTCATGTGAGTGTGAGTGTGAGTGTGTCATGTGAGTGTGAGTGTGTCATGTGAGTGTGAGTGTGTGTCATGTGAGTGTGAGTGTGTCATGTGAGTGTGAGTGTGTCATGTGAGTGTGAGTGTGAGTGTGAGTGTGTGTGTGTGTCATGTGAGTGTGAGTGTGTCATGTGAGTGTGTCATGTGAGTGTGAGTGTGTGTCATGTGAGTGTGAGTGTGTCATGTGAGTGTGAGTGTGTGTGTGTGTGTCATGTGAGTGTGAGTGTGTGTGTGTCATGTGAGTGTGAGTGTGTGTCATGTGAGTGTGTGTCATGTGAGTGTGTCATGTGAGTGTGAGTGTGTGTCATGTGAGTGTGAGTGTGTGTCATGTGAGTGTGAGTGTGTGTCATGTGAGTGTGAGTGTGTGTCATGAGTGTGAGTGTGTGTCATGTGAGTGTGAGTGTGTGTGTGTGTCATGTGAGTGTGAGTGAGTGTGTGTCATGTGAGTGTGAGTGTGTCATGTGAGTGTGAGTGTGTGTGTGTGTCATGTGAGTGTGAGTGTGTCATGTGAGTGTGAGTGTGAGTGTGTGTCATGTGAGTGTGAGTGTGTGTGTGTCATGTGAGTGTGAGTGTGTCATGTGAGTGTGAGTCATGTGTCATGTGAGTGTGAGTGTGAGTGTGTGTCATGTGAGTGTGAGTGTGTGTCATGTGAGTGTGAGTGTGAGTGTGAGTGTGTCATGTGAGTGTGAGTGTGTCATGTGAGTGTGAGTGTGTCATGTGAGTGTGAGTGTGAGTGTGTGTCATGTGAGTGTGAGTGTGAGTGTGCGTCATGTGAGTGTGAGTGTGTGTCATGTGAGTGTGAGTGTGAGTGTGTGTCATGTGAGTGTGAGTGTGTCATGTGAGTGTGAGTGTGTCATGTGAGTGTGAGTGTGTCATGTGAGTGTGAGTGTGAGTCATGTGAGTGTGAGTGTGTGAGTGTGTGTCATGTGAGTGTCATGTGAGTGTGAGTGTGTCATGTGAGTGTGAGTGTGTCATGTGAGTGTGAGTGTGTCATGTGAGTGTGAGTGTGAGTGTGAGTGTGTCATGTGAGTGTGAGTGTGAGTGTGAGTGTGTGTGTGTGTGTGTCATGTGAGTGTGTCATGTGAGTGTGAGTGTGAGTGTGTGTGTGTGTCATGTGAGTGTGAGTGTATCATGTGAGTGTGAGTGTGTCATGTGAGTGTGAGTGTGAGTGTGAGTGTGTGTGTGTGTCATGTGAGTGTGAGTGTGTCATGTGAGTGTGTCATGTGAGTGTGAGTGTGTGTCATGTGAGTGTGAGTGTGTCATGTGAGTGTGAGTTTGTGTGTGTGTGTCATGTGAGTGTGAGTGTGTCATGTGAGTGTGAGTGTGTGTCATGTGAGTGTGAGTGTGTGTGTGTGTCATGTGAGTGTGTGAGTGTGTCATGTGAGTGTGAGTGTGTCATGTGAGTGTGAGTGTGTCATGTGAGTGTGAGTGTGAGTGTGTGTCATGTGAGTGTGTGTGTGTGTGTGTGTGTGTGTCATGTGAGTGTGAGTGTGTCATGTGAGTGTGAGTGTGTCATGTGAGTGTGTGTCATGTGAGTGTGAGTGTGTGTCATGTGAGTGTGAGTGTGAGTGTGTGTGTGTGTGTGTGTGTCATGTGAGTGTGAGTGTGTCATGTGAGTGAGTGTGTGTCATGTGAGTGTGTCATGTGAGTGTGAGTGTGTCATGTGAGTGTGAGTGTGTGTCATGTGAGTGTGAGTGTGTCATGTGAGTGTGAGTGTGTCATGTGAGTGTGAGTGTGTGTCATGTGAGTGTGAGTGTGAGTGTGTCATGTGAGTGTGTCATGTGAGTGTGAGTGTGTGTCATGTGAGTGTGAGTGAGTGTGTGTCATGTGAGTGTGAGTGTGAGTCATGTGAGTGTGTGTGTGTGTGTGTCATGTGAGTGTGAGTGTGTGTGTGTGTGTCATGTGAGTGTGAGTGTGTCATGTGAGTGTGAGTGTGTCATGTGAGTGTGAGTGTGAGTGTGTGTGTGTGTGTGTGTGTGTCATGTGAGTGTGAGTGTGTCATGTGAGTGTGAGTGTGTCATGTGAGTGTGTCATGTGAGTGTGAGTGTGAGTGTGTGTGTGTGTCATGTGAGTGTGAGTGTATCATGTGAGTGTGAGTGTGTCATGTGAGTGTGAGTGAGTGTGAGTGTGTGTGTGTCATGTGAGTGTGAGTGTGTCATGTGAGTGTGTCATGTGAGTGTGAGTGTGTGTCATGTGAGTGTGAGTGTGTCATGTGAGTGTGAGTTTGTGTGTGTGTGTCATGTGAGTGTGAGTGTGTCATGTGAGTGTGAGTGTGTGTCATGTGAGTGTGAGTGTGTGTGTCATGTGAGTGTGAGTGTGTCATGTGAGTGTGAGTGTGTCATGTGAGTGTGAGTGTGTCATGTGAGTGTGAGTGTGTGTCATGTGAGTGTGAGTGTGTGAGTGTGTCATGTGAGTGTGAGTGTGTGTCATGTGAGTGTGAGTGTGTCATGTGAGTGTGAGTGTGTGTCATGTGAGTGTGAGTGTGTGTCATGTGAGTGTGTGTGTGAGTGTGAGTGTGTGTGTGTGTCATGTGAGTGTGAGTGTGTCATGTGAGTGTGAGTGTGTGTCATGTGAGTGTGAGTGTGTGTCATGTGAGTGTGAGTGTGAGTGTGTCATGTGAGTGTGAGTGTGTCATGTGAGTGTGAGTGTGTGTCATGTGAGTGTGAGTGTGTCATGTGAGTGTGAGTGTGTCATGTGAGTGTGAGTGTGTGTCATGTGAGTGTGAGTGTGTGTCATGTGAGTGTGAGTGTGTGTCATGTGAGTGTGAGTGTGTGTGTGTGTCATGTGAGTGTGAGTGTGTCATGTGAGTGTGAGTGTGTGTGTGTGTCTGTCATGTGAGTGTGAGTGTGTCATGTGAGTGTGAGTGTGAGTGTGTGTCATGTGAGTGTGAGTGTGTGTCATGTGAGTGTGAGTGTGTGTCATGTGAGTGTGAGTGTGTGTCATGTGAGTGTGAGTGTGTGTCATGTGAGTGTGAGTGTGAGTGTGTGTCATGTGAGTGTGAGTGTGTCATGTGAGTGTGAGTGTGTCATGTGAGTGTGAGTGTGAGTGTGTGTCATGTGAGTGTGAGTGTGTGTCATGTGAGTGTGAGTGTGAGTGTGAGTGTGAGTGTGTGTGTGTGTCATGTGAGTGTGAGTGTGTCATGTGAGTGTGAGTGTGTGTCATGTGAGTGTGTCATGTGAGTGTGAGTGTGTCATGTGAGTGTGAGTGTGTGTCATGTGAGTGTGAGTGTGAGTGTGTCATGTGAGTGTGAGTGTGTCATGTGAGTGTGAGTGTGTGTCATGTGAGTGTGAGTGTGAGTGTGTCATGTGAGTGTGAGTGTGTCATGTGAGTGTGAGTGTGTGTCATGTGAGTGTGAGTGTGTGTCATGTGAGTGTGAGTGTGAGTCATGTGAGTGTGAGTGTGTGTGTGTGTGTCATGTGAGTGTGAGTGTGTGTGTGTGTGTCATGTGAGTGTGAGTGTGTCATGTGAGTGTGAGTGTGTCATGTGAGTGTGAGTGTGTCATGTGAGTGTGTGTGTGTGTGTGTGTGTGTGTGTGTGTGTGTCATGTGAGTGTGAGTGTGTCATGTGAGTGTGAGTGTGTCATGTGAGTGTGAGTGTGTCATGTGAGTGTGTCATGTGAGTGAGTGTGAGTGTGTGTGTGTGTCATGTGAGTGTGAGTGTATCATGTGAGTGTGAGTGTGTCATGTGAGTGTGAGTGTGAGTGTGAGTGTGTGTCATGTGAGTGTGAGTGTGTCATGTGAGTGTGTCATGTGAGTGTGAGTGTGTGTCATGTGAGTGTGAGTGTGTCATGTGAGTGTGAGTTTGTGTGTGTGTGTCATGTGAGTGTGAGTGTGTCATGTGAGTGTGAGTGTGTGTCATGTGAGTGTGAGTGTGTGTGTGTGTCATGTGAGTGTGTGAGTGTGTCATGTGAGTGTGAGTGTGTCATGTGAGTGTGAGTGTGTCATGTGAGTGTGAGTGTGAGTGTGTGTCATGTGAGTGTGAGTGTGTGAGTGTGTCATGTGAGTGTGAGTGTGTGTCATGTGAGTGTGAGTGTGTCATGTGAGTGTGAGTGTGTGTCATGTGAGTGTGAGTGTGTGTCATGTGAGTGTGAGTGTGAGTGTGAGTGTGAGTGTGAGTGTGTGTGTGTGTCATGTGAGTGTGAGTGTGTCATGTGAGTGTGAGTGTGTCATGTGAGTGTGAGTGTGTGTCATGTGAGTGTGAGTGTGTGTCATGTGAGTGTGAGTGTGAGTGTGTCATGTGAGTGTGAGTGTGTCATGTGAGTGTGAGTGTGTGTCATGTGAGTGTGAGTGTGTCATGTGAGTGTGAGTGTGTCATGTGAGTGTGAGTGTGTGTCATGTGAGTGTGAGTGTGTGTCATGTGAGTGTGAGTGTGTGTCATGTGAGTGTGAGTGTGTGTGTGTGTCATGTGAGTGTGAGTGTGTCATGTGAGTGCGAGTGTGAGTGTGTGTCATGTGAGTGTGAGTGTGTGTGTGTGTCTGTCATGTGAGTGCGAGTGTGTCATGTGAGTGTGAGTGTGAGTGTGTGTCATGTGAGTGTGAGTGTGTGTCATGTGAGTGTGAGTGTGTGTCATGTGAGTGTGAGTGTGTGTCATGTGAGTGTGAGTGTGTGTCATGTGAGTGTGAGTGTGAGTGTGTGTCATGTGAGTGTGAGTGTGAGTGTGTGTCATGTGAGTGTGTGTCATGTGAGTGTGAGTGTGAGTGTGTGTCATGTGAGTGTGAGTGTGTGTCATGTGAGTGTGAGTGTGAGTGTGTGTCATGCGAGTGTGAGTGTGTCATGTGAGTGTGAGTGTGTCATGTGAGTGTGAGTGTGTCATGTGAGTGTGAGTGTGTGTCATGTGAGTGTGTCATGTGAGTGTGAGTGTGTCATGTGAGTGTGTCATGTGAGTGTGAGTGTGAGTGTGTGTCATGTGAGTGTGAGTGTGAGTGTGAGTCATGTGAGTGTGTCATGTGAGTGTGAGTCATGTGAGTGTGAGTGTGTCATGTGAGTGTGAGTGTGTGTCATGTGAGTGTGAGTGTGAGTGTGTGTCATGTGAGTGTGAGTGTGTCATGTGAGTGTGAGTGTGTGTCATGTGAGTGTGAGTGTGTGTGTGTGTCATGTGAGTAAGTGTGTCATGTGAGTGTGAGTGTGAGTGTGTGTCATGTGAGTGTGAGTGTGTGTGTGTGTCATGTGAGTGTGAGTGTGTCATGTGAGTGTGAGTGTGTCATGTGAGTGTGAGTGTGTCATGTGAGTGTGAGTGTGAGTGTGTGTCATGTGAGTGTGAGTGTGTGTCATGTGAGTGTGAGTGTGTGTCATGTGAGTGTGAGTGTGTGTCATGTGAGTGTGAGTGTGTCATGTGAGTGTGAGTGTGTCATGTGAGTGTGAGTGTGAGTCATGTGAGTGTGAGTGTGTGTGTGAGTGTGTCATGTGAGTGTGAGTGTGAGTGTGAGTGTGTGTCATGTGAGTGTGAGTGTGTCATGTGAGTGTGAGTGTGTCATGTGAGTGTGAGTGTGTGTCATGTGAGTGTGTCATGTGAGTGTGAGTGTGTCATGTGAGTGTGTCATGTGAGTGTGAGTGTGTGTCATGTGAGTGTGAGTGTGAGTGTGAGTCATGTGAGTGTGAGTGTGTCATGTGAGTGTGAGTCATGTGAGTGTGAGTGTGTCATGTGAGTGTGAGTGTGTGTCATGTGAGTGTGAGTGTGAGTGTGTGTCATGTGAGTGTGAGTGTGTCATGTGAGTGTGAGTGTGTGTCATGTGAGTGTGAGTGTGTGTGTGTGTCATGTGAGTGTAAGTGTGTCATGTGAGTGTGAGTGTGAGTGTGTGTCATGTGAGTGTGAGTGTGTGTGTGTGTCATGTGAGTGTGAGTGTGTCATGTGAGTGTGAGTGTGTCATGTGAGTGTGAGTGTGTCATGTGAGTGTGAGTGTGAGTGTGTGTCATGTGAGTGTGAGTGTGTGTCATGTGAGTGTGAGTGTGTGTCATGTGAGTGTGAGTGTGTGTCATGTGAGTGTGAGTGTGTCATGTGAGTGTGAGTGTGTCATGTGAGTGTGAGTGTGAGTCATGTGAGTGTGAGTGTGTGAGTGTGTCATGTGAGTGTGAGTGTGTCATGTGAGTGTGAGTGTGTCATGTGAGTGTGAGTGTGTCATGTGAGTGTGAGTGTGTCATGTGAGTGTGTCATGTGAGTGTGAGTGTGAGTGTGTGTGTGAGTGTGTCATGTGAGTGTGAGTGTGAGTGTGAGTGTGTGTGTGTGTCATGTGAGTGTGAGTGTGTCATGTGAGTGTGTCATGTGAGTGTGAGTGTGTGTCATGTGAGTGTGAGTGTGTCATGTGAGTGTGAGTTTGTGTGTGTGTGTCATGTGAGTGTGAGTGTGTCATGTGAGTGTGAGTGTGTGTCATGTGAGTGTGAGTGTGTGTGTGTGTCATGTGAGTGTGTGAGTGTGTCATGTGAGTGTGAGTGTGTCATGTGAGTGTGAGTGTGTGTCATGTGAGTGTGAGTGTGTGAGTGTGTCATGTGAGTGTGAGTGTGTGAGTGTGTCATGTGAGTGTGAGTGTGTGTCATGTGAGTGTGAGTGTGTCATGTGAGTGTGAGTGTGTGTCATGTGAGTGTGAGTGTGTCATGTGAGTGTGAGTGTGTGTCATGTGAGTGTGAGTGTGTGTCATGTGAGTGTGAGTGTGAGTGTGAGTGTGTGTGTGTGTCATGTGAGTGTGAGTGTGTCATGTGAGTGTGGGTGTGTGTCATGTGAGTGTGAGTGTGTGTCATGTGAGTGTGAGTGTGAGTGTGTCATGTGAGTGTGAGTGTGTCATGTGAGTGTGAGTGTGTCATGTGAGTGTGAGTGTGTGTCATGTGAGTGTGAGTGTGTCATGTGAGTGTGAGTGTGTCATGTGAGTGTGAGTGTGTGTCATGTGAGTGTGAGTGTGTGTCATGTGAGTGTGAGTGTGTGTCATGTGAGTGTGAGTGTGTGTGTGTGTCATGTGAGTGTGAGTGTGTCATGTGAGTGCGAGTGTGAGTGTGTGTCATGTGAGTGTGAGTGTGTGTGTGTGTCTGTCATGTGAGTGTGAGTGTGTCATGTGAGTGTGAGTGTGAGTGTGTCATGTGAGTGTGAGTGTGTCATGTGAGTGTGAGTGTGAGTGTGTGTGTGTGTGTGTCATGTGAGTGTGAGTGTGTCATGTGAGTGTGTCATGTGAGTGTGAGTGTGTGTCATGTGAGTGTGAGTGTGAGTCATGTGAGTGTGAGTGTGAGTGTGAGTGTGAGTGTGTGTCATGTGAGTGTGAGTGTGAGTGTGAGTGTGTGTGTGTGTCATGTGAGTGTGAGTGTGTCATGTGAGTGTGAGTGTGTGTCATGTGAGTGTGTCATGTGAGTGTGAGTGTGTCATGTGAGTGTGAGTGTGAGTGTGTCATGTGAGTGTGAGTGTGAGTGTGTCATGTGAGTGTGAGTGTGTCATGTGAGTGTGAGTGTGTGTCATGTGAGTGTGAGTGTGAGTCATGTGAGTGTGAGTGTGTGTGTGTGTCATGTGAGTGTGAGTGTGTGTGTGTGTGTCATGTGAGTGTGAGTGTGTCATGTGAGTGTGAGTGTGTCATGTGAGTGTGAGTGTGAGTGTGAGTGTGTGTGTGTGTGTGTGTGTCATGTGAGTGTGAGTGTGTCATGTGAGTGTGAGTGTGTCATGTGAGTGTGAGTGTGTCATGTGAGTGTGTCATGTGAGTGTGAGTGTGAGTGTGTGTGTGTGTCATGTGAGTGTGAGTGTATCATGTGAGTGTGAGTGTGTCATGTGAGTGTGAGTGTGTCATGTGAGTGTGAGTGTGTCATGTGAGTGTGTCATGTGAGTGTGAGTGTGTGTCATGTGAGTGTGTCATGTGAGTGTGAGTTTGTGTGTGTGTGTCATGTGAGTGTGAGTGTGTCATGTGAGTGTGAGTGTGTGTCATGTGAGTGTGAGTGTGTGTGTGTGTCATGTGAGTGTGTGAGTGTGTCATGTGAGTGTGAGTGTGTCATGTGAGTGTGAGTGTGTCATGTGAGTGTGAGTGTGAGTGTGTGTCATGTGAGTGTGAGTGTGAGTGTGTGAGTGTGTCATGTGAGTGTGAGTGTGTGTCATGTGAGTGTGAGTGTGTCATGTGAGTGTGAGTGTGTGTCATGTGAGTGTGAGTGTGTGTCATGTGAGTGTGAGTGTGAGTGTGAGTGTGAGTGTGTGTGTGTGTCATGTGAGTGTGAGTGTGTCATGTGAGTGTGTGTCATGTGAGTGTGAGTGTGTGTCATGTGAGTGTGTCATGTGAGTGTGAGTGTGTCATGTGAGTGTGAGTGTGTGTCATGTGAGTGTGAGTGTGTCATGTGAGTGTGAGTGTGTCATGTGAGTGTGAGTGTGTGTCATGTGAGTGTGAGTGTGTGTCATGTGAGTGTGAGTGTGTGTCATGTGAGTGTGAGTGTGTGTGTGTGTCATGTGAGTGTGAGTGTGAGTGTGTCATGTGAGTGCGAGTGTGAGTGTGTGTCATGTGAGTGTGAGTGTGTGTGTGTGTCTGTCATGTGAGTGTGAGTGTGTCATGTGAGTGTGAGTGTGAGTGTGTGTCATGTGAGTGTGAGTGTGTGTCATGTGAGTGTGAGTGTGTCATGTGAGTGTGAGTGTGTGTCATGTGAGTGTGAGTGTGTGTCATGTGAGTGTGAGTGTGAGTGTGTGTCATGTGAGTGTGAGTGTGTCATGTGAGTGTGAGTGTGTCATGTGAGTGTGAGTGTGAGTGTGTGTCATGTGAGTGTGTGTCATGTGAGTGTGAGTGTGAGTGTGTGTCATGTGAGTGTGAGTGTGTGTCATGTGAGTGTGAGTGTGAGTGTGTGTCATGTGAGTGTGAGTGTGTCATGTGAGTGTGAGTGTGTCATGTGAGTGTGAGTGTGTCATGTGAGTGTGAGTGTGTGTCATGTGAGTGTGTCATGTGAGTGTGAGTGTGTCATGTGAGTGTGAGTGTGTCATGTGAGTGTGTCATGTGAGTGTGAGTGTGAGTGTGTGTCATGTGAGTGTGAGTGTGAGTGTGAGTCATGTGAGTGTGAGTGTGTCATGTGAGTGTGAGTCATGTGAGTGTGAGTGTGTCATGTGAGTGTGAGTGTGTGTCATGTGAGTGTGAGTGTGAGTGTGTGTCATGTGAGTGTGAGTGTGTCATGTGAGTGTGAGTGTGTGTCATGTGAGTGTGAGTGTGTGTGTGTGTCATGTGAGTGTAAGTGTGTCATGTGAGTGTGAGTGTGTGTGTGTGTCATGTGAGTGTGAGTGTGTCATGTGAGTGTGAGTGTGTCATGTGAGTGTGAGTGTGTCATGTGAGTGTGAGTGTGAGTGTGTGTCATGTGAGTGTGAGTGTGTGTCATGTGAGTGTGAGTGTGTGTCATGTGAGTGTGAGTGTGTGTCATGTGAGTGTGAGTGTGTGTCATGTGAGTGTGAGTGTGTCATGTGAGTGTGAGTGTGTCATGTGAGTGTGAGTGTGTGAGTGTGTCATGTGAGTGTGAGTGTGTCATGTGAGTGTGAGTGTGTCATGTGAGTGTGAGTGTGTCATGTGAGTGTGAGTGTGTCATGTGAGTGTGTCATGTGAGTGTGAGTGTGAGTGTGAGTGTGTGTCATGTGAGTGTGAGTGTGTCATGTGAGTGTGAGTGTGTCATGTGAGTGTGAGTGTGAGTGTGTGTGTGTGTGTGTCATGTGAGTGTGAGTGTGTCATGTGAGTGTGTCATGTGAGTGTGAGTGTGTGTCATGTGAGTGTGAGTGTGTCATGTGAGTGTGAGTGTGAGTGTGAGTGTGAGTGAGAGTGAGAGTGTAACTTTGCTAGCAGAGGAAAGACACCTAATTCACACTGAAAACAACGTGCATCAACACGCATCGCCCTGCAGCAATACAAAAATACATGACCGATCTCCGAGAGAAACGTGAACACACAAACAACCAATTACAAACACTAACTAATGCTTACACATCACCACACAAAACAACTCACTGACAATACCGACAAGCAACCTCTCTGCCCTACCAATCACACACGAGCACACTCAGAACCTCTCTGCCCTACCAATCACACACGAGCACACTCAGAACCTCAAGTGCCCAACCAAATCACACACGAGCACACTCAGAACCTCAGTGCTCTACTAATCACACACGAGCACACTCAGAACCTCAGTGCCCTACCAATTACAGACATACACACTAAATGCATCAGCCATTTTTTTTGCAGTTAACTCGAGCCAGGGCTGACAAGTTTGGTCTATCATTTTGAGGCCCAGAAATTCCAGTGTGTCTGAATAGCACAGCAGCGCGCCAGAGGGCTCAGAGGAAAGAGGACCAGAGAAAGAAAGAAAAAGAGAGCGAGGACACAGACTACGCTAGGACGGCGCCGGAGCACAAGGCAGATGGCTTCACGTGCCCCAAACAAATTGTCTTTTTAAAAATGTATCTGCGTTGTTGTAACTTACTCCTCCCATAATGTTGCCACTACCGAAAATGACTTCTAGACATCAAGATTTTCTATAACTCACCACGGACGAGCAGAATCCTCTTTCTTCTTTCACGACTCTGACGAGCCCGAGGCGGAGGATATATACGGCTCCCTCGGGAACAGGTCCCGAGCCCCGTGATCCGCATGAAGAGGAGGCGGAGAAAGAGAGGCCGGAGAGCGGGATGTCTTCTGAGGAGTCGGAGGCGATCGAATAAACCCGACACTTCGCTCAATTCCGCTTGCAAACATGCACTCTTTAGACAATAAAATGGACGAGTTACTGGGAAGATTAAACTACCAAGGGGACATTAAAAAACGCACATGTTATGCTTCACGGAGGCGTGGCTAAACGACAACAATATCAACATACAGCTGGCTGGTTGTACGATGTACCAGCAGGATAGGACAGAGGGGTCTGGAAAGACCAGGGGCGGCGATGTATGCATTTTTGTAAACAACAGCTGGTGCACGATATCTAAGGAAGTCTCGAGCTAATGCTCGCCTGAGGTATGGTCCTTCTGTAGCTCAGTTGGTAGAGCATGGCGCTTGTAACGCCAGGGTAGTGGGTTCGATCCCCGGGATCACCCATACCTAGAATGTATGCACACATGACTGTAAGTCGCTTTGGATAAAAGCGTCTGCTAAATGGCATATATTATTATTATTATTAGGTAGAGTTTCTCATGATAAGCTGCAGACCACATTACCTACCGAGAGAGTTATCTATATTCTTTGTTTACATACCACCACAGTCAGAGGCTGGCACTAAGACAGCATTGAATGAGCTGAATACAGCCATAAGCAAACAAGAAAACGCTCACCCAGAGGCAGCGCTCCCAGCAGCCGGGGAATTTAATGCAGGGAAACTTAAATCAGTTTTACCAAATTTCTATCAGCATGTTAAATGTGCAACCAGAGGGAAAATAACTCTGGACTACCTATACTCCATACACAGAGATGCATACAAAGCTCTCACCTCGCCCTTCATTTGGTCAAATCTGACCATGATTCCATCCTCCTGATTCCTGCTTAGAAGCAAAAATTTTAAAAACGGGAAACACCAGACTAGATCAATTTTAAAAAGTGGTCAGATGAAGCAGATGTTAAGATACAGGACTGTTTTGCTAGCACAGGACTGGTATATGTACCGGGATTGAGGAGTACACCACATCTGTCATTGGCTTCATTAATAAGTGCATCGATGACGTCGTCCCCACAGTGACCCTGCGCTATGGGGATGCCGGCTCCCCTACGCGAAGGACGCCGGCTCCCCTACGCGAAGGACGGACGCCAAGACGATACGGGACGGACGCCAAGACGATGCGGGGCGGACGCCAAGACGATGCGGGGCGGACGCCAAGACGATGCGGGGCGGACGCCAAGACGATGCGGGGCGGACGCCAAGACGATGCGGGACGGACGCCAAGACGATACGGGACGGACGCCAAGACGATACGGGACGGACGCCAAGACGATACGGGACGGACGCCAAGACGATACGGGGCGGACGCCAAGACGATACGGGGCGGACGACAAGACGATACGGGACGGACGCCAAGACGATACGGGACGGACGCCAAGACGATACGGGACGGACGCCAAGACGATACGGGACGGACGCCAAGACGATACGGGGCGGACGCCAAGACGATACGGGGCGGACGCCAAGACGATACGGGGCGGACGCCAAGACGATACGGGGCGGACGCCAAGACGATACGGGGCGGACGCCAAGACTATACGGGGCGGACGCCAAGACGTTACGGACGCCAAAACGATACGGACGCCAAGAC
This sequence comes from Oncorhynchus gorbuscha, assembly GCF_021184085.1. Lineage (NCBI taxonomy): Eukaryota > Metazoa > Chordata > Actinopteri > Salmoniformes > Salmonidae > Oncorhynchus > Oncorhynchus gorbuscha. The sequence continues at coordinate 7,729,220 of NC_060187.1, read as the reverse complement.
GTTACGGGACGGACGCCAAGACGATACGGACGCCAAGACGATACGGGACGGACGCCAAGACGATACGGGACGGACGCCAAGACAATACGGGACGGACGCCAAGACGATACGGGACGGACGCCAAGACGTTACGGGCAGCTGAAGGCTGCAGTGAGGAAACATCGTCTACTTGTTATTCTATGAGGAAGTAGCCAGGCTTCTGTTGCCTGTAAGTTTCCTGAAACCAAAAAAAACGTAAACAAATACTCGGAGAAAGAAGCAGAGACGCATCTTCTGAAGTGGTCAGAGAGAGCACACAGATCCATACCTCCTCGTACATCATTACATTTCTATTGTGGAAATGGTCAGTATGTTTATAGGACTATAACATGTACTTTGAAGTTTGGAGAAGAAAAAAAACACGCATTACAAAAAGGAATTCCTCAAGCTTTTCACTGCAGTGAATCATGGTACAGTGGACTGACTGATCACATTTTTGGAAGACGAATGGCAGTGATATTAGCCTGCCACTTGGTTCGGCTGCATGTGAACAAAGCCAAACAACTCAGCGCTTTAAGTGTAAACGTCCTACACCAGAACAATGAATAAAAAGGTGCACCGTCTCTTCCTCTCACGCTCTCTCACAACAAGCTCCATGTCAGAGACAGAGCGGTGGATGAGAGGAACGCTGTGAGTTTTGCATGTTAGACACACAAAATGGTAACCTGACAGCTTGTAAACATAGCTCTTTTCTCAGGACCGTGGAGAGGCGAGCCCTATTTGTTTCCACATTACGGCAACATAACCTGGTATTCTGTACACCGTGTTGAACAACATAACCTGGTATTCTGTACACCGTGTTGAACAACATAACCTGGTAGTCTGTACACTGTGTTGAGCAACATAACCTGGTAGTCTGTACACAGTGTTGAGCAACATAACCTGGTAGTCTGTACACCGTGTTGAACAACATAACCTGGTAGTCTGTACACAGTGTTGAGCAACATAACCTGGTATTCTGTACACTGTGTTGAACAACAACCTGGTATTCTGTACACTGTGTTGAACATAACCTGGTATTCTGTACGCCGTGTTGAGCAACAACCTGGTATTCTGTACACTGTGTTGAACATAACCTGGTATTCTGTACGCCGTGTTGAACATAACCTGGTATTCTGTACACCGTGTTGAACAACAACCTGGTATTCTGTACACCGTGTTGAACAACAACCTGGTATTCTGTACACCGTGTTGAACAACAACCTGGTATTCTGTACACCGTGTTGAACAACAACCTGGTATTCTGTACACCGTGTTGAACAACAACCTGGTATTCTGTACACCGTGTTGAACAACAACCTGGTATTCTGTACACCGTGTTGAACAACAACCTGGTATTCTGTACACCGTGTTGAACAACAACCTGGTATTCTGTACACCGTGTTGAACAACAACCTGGTATTCTGTACACCGTGTTGAACAACAACCTGGTATTCTGTACACCGTGTTGAACAACAACCTGGTATTCTGTACACCGTGTTGAACAACAACCTGGTATTCTGTACACCGTGTTGAACATAACCTGGTATTCTGTACACCGTGTTGAACAACAACCTGGTATTCTGTACACCGTGTTGAACAACAACCTGGTATTCTGTACACCGTGTTGAACAACATAAGCGTTCCTCAAGTCAACCTCTATTCATCCGTAGAGGGTTGGTCCACCTCATGTATCCAGTCTGGTCCTCACATCTCAGTGTGAGGTGGTGAGAGCCACAGAAGCCAAACACCCTATCCTAGTGTGTGTGTGTGTGTGTGTGTGTGTGTGTGTGTGTGTGTGTGTGTGTGTGTGTGTGTGTGTGTGTGTGTGTGTGTGTGTGTGTGTGTGTGTGTGTGTGTGTGTGTGTGCATACATACACTGCCGATTTTGCAGGTTTTCCTACTTACAAAGCATGTAGAGTTCTGTAATTTAAGTAGGAAAATCGACAGTGTATCAAATACTTGTTCTCCCCACTGTATGTGTGTCTTCTACTATTAAAACAACGATGCAGTAAAATTATTTCCATTTGCAAAGTCCGTCTTTACTGTCTGGCAGTATCAGTAGCTGTAAGCAGGGCTATACAGGAAAGCAATTGGTGACTGGAACAGGAAGAATTAAAGTTAGAGGACAATAGGCCTCCATGAGTTTCCTGCCTTCTCTGCTGCTGTTGTTGGAGTGAAGCCTACTGCTAAAACAAATACCTTACTTCCAGGGTTTCCACTATACAGTGGACGCTCTGTTGTTGTGTCACTCACACACAACCTCAGTGCTTCTCCATGTTAAGCCCAGACATTCACACAGCCCAACCACTAGACTCGCCAGTAGCCACTAGACTCGCCAGTAGCCACTAGACTCGCCAGTAGCCACTAGACTCGCCAGTAGCCACTAGACTCGCCAGTAGCCACTAGACTCGCCAGTAGCCACTAGACTCGCCAGTAGCCACTAGACTCGCCAGTAGCCACTAGACTCGCCAGTAGCCACTAGACTCGCCAGTAGCCACTAGACTCGCCAGTAGCCACTAGACTCACCAGTAGCCACTAGACCCTAGACTAGCCACCTAGCCCCTAGACTAGCCACTTAGCCCCTAGACTAGCCCCTAGACTAGCCACCTAGCCCCTAGACTAGCCGACTAGCCACCTAGCCCCTAGACTAGCCACTAGCCCCTAAACTAGCCACTAGCCCCTAAACTAGCCACTAGCCCCTAGCCAGTAGCCACCAGCCACCAGCCGCTAGCCAGTAGCCGCTAGCCAGTAGCCGCTAGCCAGTAGCCGCAAGCCGCTAGCCAGTAGCCACAAGCCACTAGCCAGTAGCCACAAGCCGCTAGCCAGTAGCCACAAGCCGCTAGCCAGTAGCCACAAGCCGCCAGCCAGTAGCCACAAGCCGCCAGCCAGTAGCCACAAGCCGCTAGCCCCTAGCCCGTAGCCTCTAGCCAGTAGCCGCTAGCCAGTAGCCACAAGCCCCTAGCCAGTAGCCACAAGCCCCTAGCCAGTAGCCACTAGACCCTAGACTAGCACTAGCCCATAGACTAGCCACTAGCCCCTAGACTAGCCCCTACACTAGTCAGTAGCCACTAGACTAGTCAGTAGCCACCAGACTAGCCAGTAGCCACCAGACTAGCCAGTAGCCACCAGACTAGCCAGTAGCCACCAGACTAGCCAGTAGCCACTAGGCCAATGCCAGGTTCAAGCCCCTGTCCCTTCTCCTCGAAGTGTACACTTCTCATCAAGGCTTGGGCTGCACAGCGCACAGGGAAGTTAATTCCTTTTAAACCCACCATATTTCTGAAGGATTTGAACGTGACTCCTGTTATCACTGTGGTGTACACAGTAGCTGTTACAGGGAGCTGGGTGAGTCATGGTAAACAAATACAATCACAACACAGAACTCCAACTTGTGCAACTAAAAGAGTCTTAAGTCATTGATAAGTGCTTCTGTGTTCTCCAACAGCCGTACAGGAAACGACCTGTTTTTGACCTCTTGACCTCTCGTGGGCTTAGTACCACGCCGCCGGTAATCACGTCTAGTACAGTGCGTTCGGAAAGTATTTCGACCCTTTCACACATGTTTTGCGTGACTGCCTCATTTTCAAATGTATACAATCATTTTTTCTGAAACACAATACTCCATAATGACAAAGCGAAAACAGGGTTTTTAGAATTTCGTGCAAATGTATTAAAATAAGTAACAGAAATACCTTATTTACATAAGTATTCAGACCCTTTGCTATATACGACTCAGGTGCATCCTGATTCAATTCATCATCCTTATGAAGTTTCTATAACTTGAAAGGAGTCCACCTGTGGTCAATTCAATTGATTGGACATGATTTGGAAAGGCACACACCGGTCTATATAAGGTCCCACAGTTGACAGTGCATGTCAGAGAAAAAAAAAAGCCATGAGGTCGAACAAATTGTCCGTAGAGTTCTGAGACAGGATTGTGTCAAGGCACAGATCTGGGGAAGGGTACCAAAAAATATTATGCAGCATTGAAGGTTCCCAAGAACACAGTGGCCTCAATCATTCTTAAATGGAAGAAGTTTGGAACCACCAAGACTCTTCCTAGAGCTGGCTACCCGGCCAAACGGGGGAGAAAGGCCCTTCTTCTCGGGGGAGAAGGGCCTTGGAGAGGGAAGTGACCAAGAACCCAGTGGTCACTCTGACAGAGCTCCAGAGTTCCTCTGTGGAGATGGGAGAACCTTCCAGAAGGACAACCATCTCTGCAGCACTCCACCAATCAGGCCTTTATGGTACAGTGGCCAGACGGGCGCCACTCCTCAGTGAAAGGCACACGTCAGCCCGCTTGGAGTTTGCCAAAAGGCACCTAAAGGACTCTGACCATGAGAAACAAGATTCTCTGGTCTGATGAAACAAAGATTTACTTATTTGGCCCGAATGCCAAGCGTCACATTTGGAGGAAACCTGGCACCATCCCTACGGTGAAGCATGGTGGTAGCAGCATCATGCTGTGAGGATGTTTTCAGCGGCAGGGACTGGGAGACTAATCAGGATTGAGGGAAAGATGAACAGAGCAAAGTACAGAGAGATCCTTGATGAAAACGTGCTCCAGAGCGCTCAGGACCTCAGACTGGGGAGAAGGTTCACCTTCCAACAGGACAACAATCCTAAGCAGACAACGCAGCAGTGGCTTTGGGACAAGTCTCTGAATGTCCTTGAGTGGCCCAGCCAGAGCCCGGACTTGAACCCGATCAAACATCCCTAGAGAGACCTAAAAATAGCTGTGCAGGGACACTCCCCATCCAAATTGACAGAGCTTGAGAGGATCTGCAGAGGAGAATGGGAGAAACTCCCCAAATACAGGTGTGCCAAGTTTGTAGGGTCATACCCAAGAAGACTCTATGCTCTAATCGCTGCCAACGGTGATTCATCAAAGTACTGAGTAAAGTGTCTGAATACTTATGTAAATATAATATTTCAGTTTAAAATGTTATACATTTCTTTGCTTTGTCATTTTGAGGTATTGTGCATAGATTGATGAGGGGGAAAAAAACTATTGAATTGATTTTAGAATTAGGCTGTAACGAAGAAAAAAAAAGTACTTTTCTGAATGCACTGTACGCGGTAACCACGTCGGGCAGGCGGTAACCACGTCGGGCAGGCGGTAACCACGTCGGGCAGGCGGTAACCACGTCGGGCAGGCGGTAACCACGTCGGGCAGGCGGTAACCACGCCCGGCAGGCGGTAACCACGCCCGGCAGGCGGTAACCACGCCCGGCAGGCGGTAACCACGCCCGGCAGGCGGTAACCACGCCCGGCAGGCGGTAACCACGTCTAGTACAGTATCTGGGACATTTGATGCTTGTGCTCTTTAGTAAATATCAGGAGTTTCATTGGCTGCTTCGAGCTGGGGTGACACGGTTGGGACATTAGACAGTTTGAGGAATCGTGTTTTCTCCACTGGTCATGTTCTGTGGAATCTTACAAAGGTTTGACTATAGATGAAGTTAAATCACCTAAATGTAGCATGCTCAGCCATGGTCAGTAGTAACTTCAGACAGGCTCAGTTTACATAGCAAGAATGCCCATAAAATAGAGATGTGATTCAGTGACACTTGGGAGGACAATGCAATTCAATTAAAAGGCTTATTTATTGTTAAAAGTATAAGTGACACATTTCGGTTTTTGGCCTTCATCAGCGTATTTACAGAATAATGCAGATAGTACCGAGTACTAATCATAAATGTAAACATAAACACCCTTCATGGTGTTCTGGTGGATCCCATTGAAGGCTCTCCTTGTGACTTTGACCCAGAGAAGACCAGAGAAAACCCAAAAGGAGAGAGCAACCTATTACCTCTGTATTATCCAGGGAATGTGACCCCAGGAGGTCAGGAGTCAGGGCAGTGGCCATCTGGGCTGGGTTGGCGCCATACACACATTCCAAGAGATCTTAGATCCCAGAGAAAGCAAGCATCAACATGGAACAGAAGGGTTAGAGGGGTGTGTGTCACTGTATAACTGAGCTGAGGAGGAGGTGACAGCTACAACAACAGGTAAACAAAGAGAAGGAGGTGACAGCTACAACAACAGGTAAACAAAGAGGAGGAGGTGACAGCTACAACAACAGGTAAACAAAGAGAAGGAGGTGACAGCTACAACAACAGGTAAACAAAGAGAAGGAGGTGACAGCTACAACAGGTAAACAAAGAGAAGGAGGTGACAGCTACAACAACAGGTAAACAAAGAGAAGGAGGTGACAGCTACAACAACAGGTAAACAAAGAGAAGGAGGTGACAGCTACAACAGGTAAACAAAGAGAAGGAGGTGACAGCTACAACAACAGGTAAACAAAGAGGAGGAGGTGACAGCTACAACAACAGGTAAACAAAGAGGTGACAGCTACAACTAGTCCAACAGGTAAACAAAGAGGAGGTGGTGACAGCTACAACAGGTAAACAAAGAGGAGGTGGTGACAGCTACAACAGGTAAACAAAGAGAAGGAGGTGACAGCTACAACAGGTAAACAAAGAGAAGGAGGTGACAGCTACAACAACAGGTAAACAAAGAGGAGGAGGTGACAGCTACAACAACAGGTAAACAAAGAGGAAGAGGTGACAGCAACAACTAGTCCAACAGGTAAACAAAGAGAAGGAGGTGACAGCTACAACAACAGGTAAACAAAGAGAAGGAGGTGACAGCTACAACAACAGGTAAACAAAGAGAAGGAGGTGCCAGCTACAACAACAGGTAAACAAAGAGAAGGAGGTGACAGCTACAACAACATGTAAACAAAGAGGAAGAGGTGCCAGCTACAACAACAGGTAAACAAAGAGAAGGTGACAGCTACAACAACAGGTAAACAAAGAGGAGGAGGTGACAGCTACAACAACAGGTAAACAAAGAGGAGGAGGTGACAGCTACAACAACAGGTAAACAAAGAGAAGGAGGTGACAGCTACAACAACAGGTAAACAAAGAGAAGGAGGTGACAGCTACAACAACAGGTAAACAAAGAGAAGGAGGTGACAGCTACAACAACAGGTAAACAAAGAGAAGGAGGTGACAGCTACAACAACAGGTAAACAAAGAGGAGGAGGTGACAGCTACAACAACAGGTAAACAAAGAGGAGGAGGTGCCAGCTACAACAACAGGTAAACAAAGAGAAGGAGGTGCCAGCTACAACAACAGGTAAACAAAGAGAAGGAGGTGCCAGCTACAACAACAGGTAAACAAAGAGGAGGAGGTGCCAGCTACAACAACAGGTAAACAAAGAGAAGGAGGTGACAGCTACAACAACAGGTAAACAAAGAGAAGGAGGTGACAGCTACAACAACAGGTAAACAAAGAGAAGGAGGTGACAGCTACAACAACAGGTAAACAAAGAGGAGGAGGTGACAGCTACAACAACAGGTAAACAAAGAGGAGGTGACAGCTACAACAACAGGTAAACAAAGAGAAGGAGGTGACAGCTACAACAACAGGTAAACAAAGAGGAGGAGGTGACAGCTACAACAACAGGTAAACAAAGAGGAGGAGGTGACAGCTACAACAGGTAAACAAAGAGGAGGAGGTGACAGCTACAACAGGTAAACAAAGAGAAGGAGGTGACAGCTACAACAACAGGTAAACAAAGAGAAGGAGGTGACAGCTACAACAGGTAAACAAAGAGGAGGTGACAGCTACAACAACAGGTAAACAAAGAGGAGGAGGTGACAGCTACAACAACAGGTAAACAAAGAGGAAGAGGTGACAGCAACAACTAGTCCAACAGGTAAACAAAGAGAAGGAGGTGCCAGCTACAACAACAGGTAAACAAAGAGAAGGAGGTGCCAGCTACAACAACAGGTAAACAAAGAGAAGGAGGTGCCAGCTACAACAACAGGTAAACAAAGAGAAGGAGGTGCCAGCTACAACAACAGGTAAACAAAGAGGAAGAGGTGCCAGCTACAACAACAGGTAAACAAAGAGGAAGAGGTGCCAGCTACAACAACAGGTAAACAAAGAGAAGGAAGTGACAGCTACAACAACAGGTAAACAAAGAAGGTGGTGACAGCTACAACAACAGGTAAACAAAGAGAAGGAGGTGACAGCTACAACAACAGGTAAACAAAGAGAAGGTGATAGCTACAACAACAGGTAAACAAAGAGGAGGAGGTGACAGCTACAACAACAGGTAAACAAAGAGAAGGTGACAGCTACAACAACAGGTAAACAAAGAGAAGGAGGTGCCAGCTACAACAACAGGTAAACAAAGAGGAGGAGGTGACAGCTACAACAGGTAAACAAAGAGAAGGAGGTGACAGCTACAACAACAGGTAAACAAAGAGAAGGAGGTGACAGCTACAACAACAGGTAAACAAAGAGGAAGAGGTGACAGCTACAACAACAGGTAAACAAAGAGGTGACAGCTACAACTAGTCCAACAGGTAAACAAAGAGGAGGTGACAGCTACAACAACAGGTAAACAAAGAGAAGGAGGTGACAGCTACAACAACAGGTAAACAAAGAGAAGGAGGTGACAGCTACAACAACAGGTAAACAAAGAGGAGGAGGTGACAGCTACAACTAGTCCAACAGGTCAACAAAGAGAAGGAGGTTTGGGCGTCATATGGAAACCGATTCATTAGCTTTACTAAAACATTAAAAGGACAAATGTGTGTAGCTATATTATAGAATAGAAACAGTAGCTTTGAGTAGGTCTCTACCCGTCACAGAGGAGTGTGGGAGGGAGGAGTACAGGCACATACTGTAGTGTTTATGGTGCCAACAGAAAGGCTGAATCCAAAGAGTTACTGCCTGCTATTGATGCTACTTTTGGGGCCGATGACAAAACTGTACATGAGAACCGTACTGGTACTATAACCTACCTACTTGCATGACTATTACAGCTTTATCAATACCTGAACCAAATACTACCTGTCCTGACATCTAACCTGCTTTGTAGTGTGTGTGTGTGTGTGTGTGTGTGTGTGTGTGTGTGTGTGTGTGTGTGTGTGTGTGTGTGTGTGTGTGTGTGTGTGTGTGTGTGTGTGTGTGTGTGTGTGTGTGTGTGTGTGATGGGGAAGGTTAACCAGCCAACCAGCGGTGGGCCATCTGATCCTTCTAACACTCCCCCCTCCCTCCTCCTCTGGCTAGGGGAACATATTTTCCTTGTACACATGTTATGCAACTATATCTCGCTCTCTCTCATTACATTAAGGCCACACACACACTGCCCCCCCCCCCCCACAGGGCCCATCCATAACCCTGCAGCAGGAAGCCAAGCCACACTAGGAGGAAAGAATCAGGAAGTACATTCTGTCAACTTCTCCAACAGCACTAGTTCCGGGCCGACTTTGACCTGGCACGAGTGTTTCCTCCTCTCTCTCACCAGCCCACCCCCCTTCCCGCCTCTCATATCCTCTTGGCTTTTATCTGTTATTGCTCCCCTCTTCTACCAGCCAGCCAGCACCCCCCTCCTCCTCTTCTTTTTCACCTCCACTTAGTCAAGGCAGCCTCCCAACCTCAACCTCCCAGCCTCAAGAGTGTGTGTGTGTGTGTGTGTGTGTGTATTGATCTATAGGAACTCTGGGCCAGGGACTCACAGTCTCACGCACAACCAATGTAACATGCACTTCTCTCTCACACACACACACACACACACACACACACACACACACACAGGAATGTTAACATGCCTTGAGCATAAATACACAAAGCACATCCTGTAAATAAACACATTAATCTATAGCAGAGTAAATACACAATCTTACACCACCTAGACTACATGCACTGCACACACACATAAAGCACCCACCAAACAAACATTATAAAGACCATTTATTTAGTCACAGCACCATTATGTCAGGCATGGGGTCATTTCAAACCCCCAAAAGAGGACAACAATCTGGGTCAAAGTTCAAGTATGAGAGAAACCAAACCCCTGCTCCTCTGCACAGAGCACAATGAAAATCAGATTGTTGACCTGATTCCAATTTATCTGTACAATTTCTGCGCTATCAAAAAATAATATATATATATATTTTAAATCACACTTTTCTAATCTAAAAAATACATTGGATGTTCTAAATCCACAACAACGCCTAAAAACCACACCAGGAGACCTATTTTTACCAGACCTCAAAAGTGAAGAAATGTAGATCTTTTCTTTGTTACCCTTTAAAGCAAGTCCAGCACCAGCATGAAGAGCCCGTGTTCGATTAGCTGTGTTTCTGTTGCGCTCATGTGATTTCAGAGTTCGCAAAACAAAAATGGCCACTGAATTGTTGCAAATAATATCGCTGTCATTCTGCCAGATAAATATAGTCTACTTTGTAGTTAACATATAATTGTGAAAACCTTTCTTCTGGTAGAGACGGAAAGGTTATCTTTAGCATCTAACGGTTGAACAAAGTGTAGACACAAAACACACACGCATTCCTGCACCGTTTCAGAAAGTTGCAGGAAAATACAAAATCACAGATGCATATTGTTAATGTCATTTACCTTGGCAAATTAATGCATTTTCTAATAAGTTCAATGCATTCAGTTGCTTTCCTATTAAAGTTCAATACATTGTTGAATTCCATTGTAATGTCTGCGCACCGCACCGGTCTGTATCAAGAAGAGCAACGTTGCTCGGTTTTACCCGCTCAACAGTTTCCCGAATTGAGGCCGTTCTGAAGACAAGGGGGTGCAAGTTGAAGGAATGTAGTCTTTATAGTTTTCAGCACACTGTACGGTGCCTTCAGAAAGTATTCATACCCCTCGACTTACTCCACATTTTGTGACAAAACGGATTACATCATTATATGTACTTTTTTATTTATCTCAGCCATCTACACACAATACCCTATAGTGACAAGATGTTTGGTAAAAAAAAAAAATATATATATATATATATATCAAATGTTTTGTGAATGTGAGGTTGGGGGATTAGGCCTGGCTCGCAGTCTGCATTCCAATTCATCCTGAAGGTGTTCGATGGGGTTAAGGTCAGGGCCCTGTGCAGGCCAGTCAAGTTCTTCCACACCAATCTCGACAAACCATTTCTTTATGGATCTCGCTTTGTGCATGGGAGCATTGTCATGCTGAAACAGGAAATGGCCTTCCCCAAACTGTTGCCACAAAGTTGGAAGTACAAAATCTTCTAGAACGTTGTTGTATGCTGTAGCGTTAAGATTTCCCTTCACTGGAAGTAAGGGGCCGAGGCCGAACCATGAAAAACAGCCCCAGACCATTATTCCCCCTCGCCAAACATTACAGTTGGCAATATGCATTGGGGCAGGTAGCATTGTAATGGCATCCGCCAAACCCAGAGTCATCCGTTGGACTGCCAGACATTGAAAGAAAACACATTTCCACTGCTCGAGTGTCCTATGGTGGCGAGCTTACTTGTGTCAAATCGGCAGTTGGCAACCCATCCCTTATGGGATTCATTGACAAACAAACATCGGGAAAATTCAGTGATAATTCTTCTTCCGGCTAAAACTATATCTTGCCCGCTCCATATGAAGTTGGCTCTTTTACAAATGGGGGTCAATGTAAAATACAGCTTGTGGGCGTGGTTGACTGAGTATCTGACGTGAGACCGTGGGCTAAACCACCTATAACAAGCATACCACTGGTGGACAGTGACCCCAGACTAGTGCCTGTCATCAGACAGACAGCCATGTCCTCTCAGCCTACAGGTGCCTGCAAGTTCCATCTCAGAGGAGTTCTAGAATGCTTTGTCCTGAAGAGGGAAAAATACAAAATGGCCACCGACTACCATCGTCTACTGGTTGGGCCATGTAGTCTTTTCCTTCCCTTCTGTCCTGTGATGAATGTGCAGGAGTAGGAATGCTGTGTGTACCTGGGAGCAACATTTGAAAAGCATTGTCATGTTTGTTCTCTTCTCTGGACTCAAACTCTTCTCCTTTTCTCACGGTCTACCCGTTTGAAAGCAGCACTCGTCTCCGCCGTGTCCACCTTCCCTCCCTCCTGCCTTCCTTCCTTTTTTCCAACCTCGTATGAAAATAAAGTTTAAAAAAAGAAAACCACACTGGGCCACAATGTCAGCGGATGAGAGAGAGAGAGACGGAGCCCGCTCAATGTCAGCGGATGAGAACGAGAGAGAGACGGATTCCGCTCAATGTCAGCGGATGAGAACGAGAGAGAGACTGATTCCGCTCAATGTCAGCGGATGAGAGAGAGAGAGAGAGAGAGAGAGAGAGAGAGAGAGAGAGAGAGAGAGAGAGAGAGAGAGAGAGAGAGAGAGAGAGAGAGAGAGAGAGAGAGAGAGAGAGATGACCCGTAATGAGTTTGCAGCCCTGAAGGAGAGATAAAGAGCAGGGCACTGAGATCTGAAGAGAAGCAAGGTGTGTGTGTGTTAGGAGAGAAACCTCTTAGCAGGACAGAGGGTAGTGAGGAGGGGAGAATCTAAAACACTTTCTCATCACTAGAGACTACAGTACATCTGTATCCAGGAGCTCTAAGGCCTGTTAGTAGCCAATAGCAACAGTAGGGTTTTTTTCCCCAACCAATGGTCACATGTTCAGGAAAAACTCACAAAAGCAAAGAACGATGCAACACAAGCCTTCGGGTAAAATGAAATCACGGCTTTCATTGCTTAAAGCTTCTCTTACTGACGTTTCAGAAGCAGTGCAGCCCCTGGCTAGCTACTAGCCTGGCGCTTTCATATGGTTTGGCACGCTTCCCTCTTTCTAATGAAGCCAAGAAGGATGGTCAAAAATGTGCAAAATGCACAAACATCATTCTTGCCCAAAAATGCTAACCACCCCTGTTCGTGTAATGGTGAGAGATTAGCATGTCTTAGGGGTATGATATAAAATGCTAACCACCCCTGTTCGTGTAATGGTGAGAGATTAGCATGTCTTAGGGGTATGATATAAAATGCTAACCACCCCTGTTAGTGTAATGGTGAGAGATTAGCATGTCTTAGGGGTATGATATAAAATGCTAACCACCCCTGTTAGTGTAATGGTGAGAGATTAGCATGTCTTAGGGGTATGATATAAAATGCTAACCTCCCCTGTTAGTGTAATGGTGAGAGGTTAGCATGTCTTGGGGGTATGATATAAAATGCTAACCTCCCCTGTTAGTGTAATGGTGAGAGGTTAGCATGTCTTGGGGGTATGATATAAAATGCTAACCTCCCCTGTTATTGTAATGGTGAGAGGTTAGCATGTCTTGGGGGTATGATATAAAATGCTAACCTCCCCCGTTAGTGTAATGGTGAGAGGTGAGCATGTCTTGGGGGTATGATATAAAATGCTAACCTCCCCGTTAGTGTAATGGTGAGAGGTGAGCATGTCTTGGGGTATGATATAAAATGCTAACCTCCCCCGTTAGTGTAATGGTGAGAGGTGAGCATGTCTTGGGGGTATGATATAAAATGCTAACCTCCCCCGTTAGTGTAATGGTGAGAGGTTAGCATGTCTTGGGGGTATGATATAAAATGCTAACCTCCCCCGTTAGTGTAATGGTGAGAGGTTAGCATGTCTTGGGGTATGATATAAAATGCTAACCTCCCCGTTAGTGTAATGGTGAGAGGTTAGCATGTCTTGGGGGTATGATATAAAATGCTAACCTCCCCCGTTAGTGTAATGGTGAGAGGTGAGCATGTCTTGGGGGTATGATATGTGCATCTAACATTATTCAGGATTAATTCAGTATTATGTGTAATCATGGTAGCAGCCACATGAATGTAGAAGTGTTTAGAAACATATCCTATTATTTCTTATTTCTCAATAAAAGTGACTCCAAAACAATACATTATTTACCATTCATTTCTATTGGGCACAAAAAGATCTGAAACGCAACCAAAACAAACAGCACATTTATCCAACACGTTAGTAGAGTCACTAGCTTGACGTAATCATTGCGTGCTATGGAATTTGGGACCAAATATTAGACGTTGACTACTTTAATACACATAAGAGAAATTTGTCCCAATACTTTTGGTCTCCTAAAAACAAGTGTGTGTGTGTGTGTGTGTGTGTGTGTGTGTGTGTGTGTGTGTGTGTGTGTGTGTGTGTGTGTGTGTGTGTGTGTGTGTGTGTGTGTGTGTGTGTGTGTGGTATGTACAAAATGTGCTGAAAACCCCGTCAAATGAAAGCTGACAGTATGCACTTTAACCTCTTAGTATGTGTAATATTTCTACGTTTTGGAGTACAGCGCCAAAACCATTCAAAAAGGTGTCACTGTCCCAATACTTTTGGAGCTTACTGCACATGTAACAGATCACTCCCTATTTCTGGCCGCAGACAATGACAGGACTGTTTTTTTTTTAACTTTTTTTTTAATGAATAGGTGTTCTAAAACTTTTGACCGTAAGTTTTAGGAAATCAGGTGATAAAATGAGCTGAAAAGACGAGTTCCACATTAAATAAAAATGTATACTTTTCCGTTTTTTTGAGATGCCACTTTTTCCAGTTATGAAATTGGAATTTTTCATTTTACTTCTGGATTTGACTGCAATCAATTCGAATTCATCCCAAACCTGCTCAGTGATGGGAGGGGAGGGGAGGGGGGTGACAATGGTGCCCTGTGTGGTTGGGTGAGGTGACTGAAAAACAGCAAAAACAACAAAAGAGCACAGCCCTCCACAGCCGTACGAACTTCGACCTGGAAAGCGCCCTCTGTTGCGCAAGAGACTGTCTATGGGGCCAAACAACATTCACAATAACAGAACACCGTGTGCCATCAGATCTCTCTCTCCCTCTCCCTCTCTCTCTCTCTGAGAGAGAGCATGGCTTTTTTAATCAGAGGACTTTCCTCCATCTCCCTATCAGGACACCTCAGGTGACAGAAACCTTGTTAAAGGCAGTTACCAAGGCTTCTAAAACAACGTCAAACACTGGCCCACATGTTACTATTTATGAACCCCCCCTTCTGGTCTGGAACCAATCTAAAGCTATTCACAAAGACCAGAGGACATTACTGGAACAAACCTAAAGCTATTCACAAAGACCAGAGGATGTTACTGGAACAAAATAATAGAAAATTCCATCGCTAATTTACTAAAAAAAAATATTTACAAAAAAATGTGTATTTAACTAGGCAAGTCAGTTAAGAACAAATTGTTATTTACAATCACAGTTACTAGCCCTTTCAAGCTTAACATCCTTATCATTTATCGCCCTCCAGGTTCCCTCGGAGAGTTCATCAATGAGCTTGATGCCTTGATAAGCTCCTTTCCTGAGGACGGCTCACCTCTCACAGTTCTGGGCGACTTTAACCTCCCCACGTCTACCTTTGACTCTTTCCTCTCTGCCTCCTTCTTTCCACTCCTCTCCTCTTTTGACCTCACCCTCTCACCTTCCCCCCCTACTCACAAGGCAGGCAATACGCTCGACCTCATCTTTACTAGATGCTGTTCTTCCACTAACCTCATTGCAACTCCCCTCCAAGTCTCCGACCACTGCCTTGTATCCTTTTCCCTCTCGCTCTCATCCAACACCTCCCACACTGCCCCTACTCGGATGGTATCGCGCCGTCCCAACCTTCGCTCTCTCTCCCCGCTACTCTCTCCTCTTCCATCCTATCATCTCTTCCCTCCGCTCAAACCTTCTCCCACCTATCTCCTGATTCTGCCTCCTCAACCCTCCTCTCCTCCCTCTCTGCATCCCTTGACTCTCTATGTCCCCTATCCTCCAGGCCGGCTCGGTCCTCCCCTCCCGCTCCGTGGCTCGATGACTCATTGCGAGCTCACAGAACAGGGCTCCGGGCAGCCGAGCGGAAATGGAGGAAAACTCGCCTCCCTGCGGACCTGGCATCCTTTCACTCCCTCCTCTCTACATTTTCCTCCTCTGTCTCTGCTGCTAAAGCCACTTTCTACCACGCTAAATTCCAAGCTGCTGCCTCTAACCCTAGGAAGCTCTTTGCCACCTTCTCCTCTCTCCTGAATCCTCCGCCCCCTCCCCCCTCCTCCCTCTCTGCAGATGACTTCGTCAACCATTTTGAAAAGAAGGTCGACGACATCCGATCCTCGTTTGCTAAGTCAAACGACACTGCTGGTTCTGCTCACACTGCCCTACCCTGTGCTCTGACCTCTTTCTCCCTCTCTCTCCAGATGAAATCTTGCGTCTTGTGACGGCCGGCCGCCCAACAACCTGCCCGCTTGACCCTATCCCCTCCTCTCTTCTCCAGACCATTTCCGGAGACCTTCTCCCTTACCTCACCTCGCTCATCAACTCATCCCTGACTGTTGGCTACGTCCCTTCCGTCTTCAAAGAGAGCGAGAGTTGCACCCCTTCTGAAAAAACCTACACTCGATCCCTCCGATGTCAACAATTACAGACCAGTATCCCTTCTTTCTTTTCTCTCCAAAACTCTTGAACGTGCTGTCCTTGGCCAGCTCTCCCGCTATCTCTCTCTGAATGACCTTCTTGATCCAAATCAGTCAGGTTTCAAGACTAGTCATTCAACTGAGACTGCTCTCCTCTGTATCACGGAGGCGCTCCGCACTGCTAAAGCTAACTCTCTCTCCTCTGCTCTCATCCTTCTAGATCTATCGGCTGCCTTCGATACTGTGAACCATCAGATCCTCCTCTCCACCCTCTCCGAGTTGGGCATCTCCGGCGCGGCCCACGCTTGGATTGCGTCCTACCTGACAGGTCGCTCCTACCAGGTGGCGTGGCGAGAATCTGTCTCCTCACCACGCGCTCTCACCACTGGTGTCCCCCAGGGCTCTGTTCTTGGCCCTCTCCTATTCTCGCTATACACCAAGTCACTTGGCTCTGTCATAACCTCACATGGTCTCTCTTATCATTGCTATGCAGACGACACACAATTAATCTTCTCCTTTCCCCCTTCTGATGACCAGGTGGCGAATCGCATCTCTGCATGTCTGGCAGACATATCAGTGTGGATGACGGATCACCACCTCAAGCTGAACCTCGGCAAGACGGAGCTGCTCTTCCTCCCGGGGAAGGACTGCCCGTTCCATGATCTCGCCATCACGGTTGACAACTCCATTGTGTCCTCCTCCCAGAGCGCCAAGAACCTTGGCGTGATCCTGGACAACACCCTGTCGTTCTCAACTAACATCAAGGCGGTGGCCCGTTCCTGTAGGTTCATGCTCTACAACATCCGCAGAGTACGACCCTGCCTCACACAGGAAGCGGCGCAGGTCCTAATCCAGGCACTTGTCATCTCCCGTCTGGATTACTGCAACTCGCTGTTGGCTGGGCTCCCTGCCTGTGCCATTAAACCCCTTCAACTCATCCAGAACGCCGCAGCCCGTCTGGTGTTCAACCTTCCCAAGTTCTCTCACGTCACCCCGCTCCTCCGTTCTCTCCACTGGCTTCCAGTTGAAGCTCGCATCCGCTACAAGACCATGGTGCTTGCCTACGGAGCTGTGAGGGGAACGGCACCTCAGTACCTCCAGGCTCTGATCAGGCCCTACACCCAAACAAGGGCACTGCGTTCATCCACCTCTGGCCTGCTCGCCTCCCTACCACTGAGGAAGTACAGCTCCCGCTCAGCCCAGTCAAAACTGTTCGCTGCCCTGGCCCCCCCAATGGTGGAACAAACTCCCTCACGACGCCAGGACAGCGGAGTCAATCACCACCTTCCGGAGACACCTGAAACCCCACCTCTTTAAGGAATACCTAGGATAGGTTAAGTAATCCCTCTCACCCCACCCCCCCCCTAAGTTTTAGATGCACTATTGTTAAGTGACTGTCCCACTGGATGTCATAAGGTGAATGCACCAATTTGTAAGTCGCTCTGGATAAGAGCGTCTGCTAAATGACTTAAATGTATGTATAAATGTAATGTATGTACAACATGCAATAAGATTTTACTGAGTTACAGTTCATATAAGGAAATCAGTCACTGTATCTCTGTGCATTCAAATTGCCATCGATTCATCCGTGAAGAACACACTTCTCCAGCGTGCCAGTGGCCATCAAAAGTGAGCACCTGCCCACTGAAGTCAGTTACGACGCCAAACTGCAGTCAGGTCAAGACCCTGGTGAAGACGACGGGCACGCAGATGAGCTTCCCGAAGTCGGCTTCTGACAGTTGGTGCAGAAATTCTCATCAGCTGTCCAGGTGACTGGTCTCAGACGATGCCGCAGGTGAAGAACCCCGGTAACGGGATTGATTTGACAACACCCAGTGAAATAGCAGCGCGCCAAATTCAAAAATACTCATAATAATAATAATAATAATAATTCATAAATCATACAAGTGTTATACCTCAGTTTATATTTGAACTTCTTGTTAATCCAGCCACAGTGTCAAGATTTCAAAAAGGCTTTAAGGTGAAAGCAAACCATGCTATTATCCGAGGACAGCACACCAATCAAACACATTAAAATCATATTTCAACCCGCCAGGCACGACGTAAAAGTCAGAAATAACGATATAATTCATGCCTTACCTTTTGAAGAGCTTCTTCTGTTGGCACTCCAATATGTCCATTAACCTGTTAAGTCTACCCCCTACTTTTTCGAACATTCTGTTAAAAATCGTGCAACATTTCAGCGCTCTGCAACTCATGCCAGGAATATAGTATATGCATATGATTAGTATGTGTGGATAGAAAACACTCAGACGTTTCTAAAACTGGTTAAATCACGGCTGTGACTATAACAGAACGTGCGTTTCATCGAAAAGCACAGGAAAATCTGATCACTGAAAATTGGAAAATATATCAATGCGCCACTTGAATGTGTTGTTGAATAGAAACCAAATTACCTGGAGCCGAGGTTGCAATACCTACAGCTTCCACACGATGTCAACAGTGTTGTCATTTGCCTAGGATTTTTTTCTTGGTCAAACGGACAAGAGACAGCCCATTTCTTCCGGTCTTCGACCGGATATTTTGGTTGAGATTTATCAGGACATTATTTCAGGACATACAGCTATAGAATATACATCGCCTCGTGATCAATTTGATCGATTTTTAACGTTTACTAATACCTAAAGTTGCATTACAAAAGTATTTCGAAGTGTTTTGTGAAAGTTTATCGTCAACTTCTTTTATTTTAAAAAATGACGTTGCG
This sequence comes from Oncorhynchus gorbuscha, assembly GCF_021184085.1. Lineage (NCBI taxonomy): Eukaryota > Metazoa > Chordata > Actinopteri > Salmoniformes > Salmonidae > Oncorhynchus > Oncorhynchus gorbuscha. The sequence goes on along the minus strand of NC_060187.1, from coordinate 7,710,246 downwards.
TTATGAAACAGTTTTTTTCCTTGATCACACAGTCTTCATAGATCGATATCTAGGCTATATATGGAACGATTTAAAATCGGGGAAAAAAGACTCAATAGTGATGTTTATGGGACATCTAGGAGTGCCAACAAAGAAGATGGTCAAAGGTAAGTGTAATGGTGAGAGCTTTGCATGTCTTAGGGGTATATTTTATTTCTGCATTTTGTGTAGCGCCGACTATGCTAATTATTTTGTTTACGTCCCCTGCGGGTCTTTAGGGGTGTAGCATGCTATCAGATAATAGCTTCTCATGCTTTCGCTGAAAAGCATTTTAAAAATCTGACTTGTTGGCTGGATTCACAACGAGTGTAGCTTTAATTCAGTACCCTGAATGTGTGTTTTAATGAACGTTTGAGTTTTAACGAGTGCTATTAGCATTTAGCGTAGCGCATTTCCATTTCCAGATGTCTAGATGGGACGCATGCGTCAGGGGTCGACTCAAGAGGTTAAACATCACAAATGGTCCATATATCCAAATGGTCCGTTATATCCCCAAAATGTCAATTTTTTGGAGCGTTTAATTCAGAAAAACACTGGTTGCATGACTACAAAGTATCTAATAATTTACCTGTAAACTTGATCCAAACATTTCAAACAACTTTCCTAATCCAACTTTAAGTATTTTTAAACTTAAATAATTCCGTCAAATTTAAGGCTGAATAAACTGTGTTCAATACCGGATTTAAAGAAAGTGGAGCGAGCTTTCAGGTCATGCGCCCCAACCACAACAGTACACTTGGCTATCCACCCAGATAGAGAAATTAAGAAGTAGCCATTTCCTAAGAAGAAACATCAACCAATTTCTAAAGACTGTTGACATCTAGTGGAAGCAATAGGAACTGCAAGCAAGTGCCTTAGAACTCTAGATCCACATAGAAAAGAGAGTGACCCCAAAACAAAAAAAAAGAATCCTGGATGGTTTGTCCTCTGGGCTTCGCATGCCAAATAAGTTCTGTTATACTCAGACATAATTTTAACAATTTTAGAAACTTTAGTTTTCTATCCAAATCTACAAATTATATGCATATCCTAGCTTCTGGGCCTGAGTAGCAGGTAGTTTACTTTGGGCACGCTTTTCATCCGGACGTGAAAATAGTGCCACCTAGCCTTGAGAAGTTTCAATCAGCTTCTTGATATGCCACACCTGTCAAGTGGATGGATTATCTTGGTAAAAGGAGAAATGTTCACTAACAGGGAGGTAAACAAATGTGTGCACAAAATACAAAAAAAATCTGGTATCTTTTCTTCAGCTCATTTATATTTTAGTTTGTGTATTGGCTCTGATGCTACCATGGTTATGGATAATCCTGAATGAATCGTGAATAATGAGTGAGAAAGTTAGACCAAACAAATATCACCCCCCCCCCCCAAAAATTTTTTTATTTATCTCCCTGTTTTGTAATGGTGAGAGGTTAGCATGTCTTGGGGGTATGATATAAAATGCTAACCTCCCCTGTTAGTGTAATGGTGAGAGGTTAGCATGTCTTGGGGGTATGATATAAATTGCTAACCACCCCTGTTAGTGTAATGGTGAGAAGTTAGCATGTCTTGGGGGTATGATATAAATTGCTAACCACCCCTGTTAGTGTAATGGTGAGAGCTTAGCATGTCTTAGGGGTATGATATTTGCGAGTCTGTAGCTTTCATTATTCAGGATTCATTCAGGACTATCTGTAATCATGGTAGCATCCACATTAATGTAGACATCTTAAACATATTCTATTCTTATTTACAATAAAAGTGACTCCAAAATGACAACACAGTATTTACCATTAATTTCTATTGGGCACAAAATAACCGGAAACAAACCAACCCATTTCTAGAATCACAAGCTTGATGTCGTCATTGTATGCTATGAATTTGGGACCAAATCCTACAATTTTGACTACTTTAGTACACATTAAAGCAAATTTGGCCCAATACCTTTGGGGGGGGGACTATGTACAGAAATTGCTTTAATTTCTAAACGGTTCCCCGATATGGATGAAAATACCCTCAAATTAAAGCTGACGGTTTGCACTTAATCCTCATAGTGTTTGTTTGATTTCAAAATTGAAAGTGCTGGAGTGTAGAGCAAAAAAATACAAAATACAAAAAAAAAGAGTCACTGTCCCAATATGTGGAGCTCACTTGAACACATGGAGAAACACCACGCCAGCTCCATTCAATCAACCAGAAAACCCACAACGACTAACGACAGCTTGTAAAACCAGAGGAAATTGCAACCTGAGCAAAACCTACTAGAAGAATGACCTCCTCCACTCCTCTATGCGAGCTAGGCTACCTGCCCGTTATCGTACAGAAACAGACGGCGCTGCCTGGCCAATGAATGTCACTTCTCATGAGTCTACTGATGACCAAGGACTATTTTAAAATTACATTTGTTCCTTCAGCATCTTCTTCCAACTGCCACACACTCAAAACACTTCGTATCAATCCCAAATAGAACCATTTTCCCAATTTAGTGCACTACTTTTGACCAGGGCCCATAGGGCAGTGCACTATATAGAGTATAGGGTGCCATTTGGGATTAAAGAGGATAGTTTCCATCTCCTGTGGATATTAAGTGGTCTCTGATTTGAGGGGGAAACAAGGTTGAGCCATAGCAGCACTTAGTTACTACTCTAGTCCAGGCACTGAACTGACTGAAAACAGTGAAAAACACTACAATTACTACAGAGTTTAGTTAGCCACTACAGGAGTTTAGAGAGAGACACACAGCGAGAGAGAGAGACACACAGCGAGAGAGAGAGACACACAGAGAGAGAGAGAGAGAGAGACACACAGAGAGAGAGAGAGAGACACACAGAGAGAGAGAGAGAGAGAGAGAGACACAGAGAGAGAGAGAGAGAGAGAGAGAGACACAGAGAGAGAGAGAGAGAGACACACAGAGAGAGAGAGAGAGAGAGAGAGAGACACACAGAGAGAGAGAGAGAGAGACACACAGAGAGAGAGAGAGAGAGAGAGAGACACAGAGAGAGAGAGAGAGAGAGACACACAGAGAGAGAGAGAGAGAGAGAGACACAGAGAGAGAGAGAGAGAGAGAGAGAGACACACAGAGAGAGAGAGAGAGAGAGACACACAGAGAGAGAGAGAGAGAGACACAGAGAGAGAGAGACACAGAGCGAGAGAGAGAGAGAGACACACAGAGAGAGAGAGAGACACACAGAGAGAGAGAGAGACACACAGAGAGAGAGAGAGACACACAGAGAGAGAGAGAGACACAGAGCGAGAGAGAGAGAGAGAGACACAGAGAGAGAGAGACACACAGAGCGAGAGAGAGAGAGAGACAGAGAGAGAGAGAGAGACACACAGAGAGAGAGACACAGAGACGAGCCGTATGTGTGCATAACTGTTGGTACATTGCGCAACCACGCAAGTAAATAACACCCCGCCCTCCCATTAGTTACATGAGGTGCCTTTCAGGAGTCAAAGACAAACTCGTCTAGTGCTGCTCCAGAGCGGTAGAGGACGTAATGCAGGAAATGTGGAGGGGGCTTGGGCAATGGTGGAGGGGTAGATAGAACACGTGTCAGATGAAAGGAGGGAACAGGAGCCCTCTCCTTGGCTGAGGAGACACACTGTCACACACACAGACACTCACCTCGCTGTACATGCGAGAGGCATTGCATAATGTTTTAGAAATGGCTCCAGCGTTACCGTACACCGCTTGACTAAACTAGTGCCCATCACATGATGGGGAGAAGACTGCTGCTGCCCTTTCCCTAGCCAGGGACACCACTCTCTCATAGTGATGCTGCCCTTTCCCTAGCCAGGGACACCACTCTACTCGTGACGCTGCCCTTTCCCTAGCCAGGGACACCACTCTACTCGTGATGCTGCCCTTTCCCTAGCCAGGGACACCACTCTCTACTCGTGATGCTGCCCTTTCCCTAGCCAGGGACACCACTCTCTACTCGTGATGCTGCCCTTTCCCTAGCCAGGGACACCACTCTCTACTCGTGATGCTGCCCTTTCCCTAGCCAGGGACACCACTCTCTACTCGTGATGCTGCCCTTTCCCTAGCCAGGGACACCACTCTCTACTCGTGATGCTGCCCTTTCCCTAGCCAGGGACACCACTCTCTACTCGTGATGCTTCCCTTTCCCTAGCCAGAAACACCACTCTCTACTCGTGACGCTGCCCTTTCCCTAGCCAGAAACACCACTCTCTCATAGTGACGCTGCCCTTACCCTAGCCAGGGACACCACTCTCTCATAGTGACGCTGCCCTTTCCCTAGCCAGGGACACCACTCTCTCATAGTGACGCTGCCCTTTCCCTAGCCAGGGACACCACTCTCTCATAGTGACGCTGCCCTTTCCCTAGCCAGGGACACCACTCTCTCATAGTGACGCTGCCCTTTCCCTAGCCAGGGACACCACTCTCTCATAGTGACGCTGCCCTTTCCCTAGCCAGGGACACCACTCTCTCATAGTGACGCTGCCCTTTCCCTAGCCAGGGACACCACTCTCTCATAGTGACGCTGCCCTTTCCCTAGCCAGGGACACCACTCTCTCATAGTGACGCTGCCCTTTCCCTAGCCAGGGACACCACTCTCTCATAGTGACGCTGCCCTTTCCCTAGCCAGGGACACCACTCTCTACTCGTGACGCTGCCCTTTCCCTAGCCAGGGACACCACTCTCTACTCGTGATGCTGCCCTTTCCCTAGCCAGGGACACCACTCTCTACTCGTGATGCTGCCCTTTCCCTAGCCAGGGACACCACTCTCTACCGTGATTGCCCTTCCCTAGCCAGGGACACCACTCTCTACTCGTGATGCTGCCCTTTCCCTAGCCAGAAACACCACTCTCTACTCGTGATGCTGCCCTTTCCCTAGCCAGAAACACCACTCTCTCATAGTGACGCTGCCCTTTCCCTAGCCAGGGACACCACTCTCTACTCGTGATGCTGCCCTTTCCCTAGCCAGAAACACCACTCTCTCATAGTGACGCTGCCCTTTCCCTAGCCAGGGACACCACTCTCTCATAGTGATGCTGCCCTTTCCCTAGCCAGAAACACCACTCTCTCATAGTGACGCTGCCCTTTCCCTAGCCAGGGACACCACTCTCTCATAGTGACGCTGCCCTTTCCCTAGCCAGGGACACCACTCTCTCATAGTGACGCTGCCCTTTCCCTAGCCAGGGACACCACTCTCTCATAGTGACGCTGCCCTTTCCCTAGCCAGGGACACCACTCTCTCATAGTGACGCTGTTTCCCAGGGACACCACGTAGTGATTTCCCTAGCCAGGGACACCACTCTCTCATAGTGACGCTGCCCTTTCCCAGCCAGGGACACCACTCTCTCATAGTGACGCTGCCCTTTCCCTAGCCAGGGACACCACTCTCATAGTGACGCTGCCCTTTCCCTAGCCAGGGACACCACTCTCTCATAGTGACGCTGCCCTTTCCCTAGCCAGGGACACCACTCTCTCATAGTGACGCTGCCCTTTCCCTAGCCAGGGACACCACTCTCTCATAGTGACGCTGCCCTTTCCCTAGCCAGGGACACCACTCTCTCATAGTGACGCTGCCCTTTCCCTAGCCAGGGACACCACTCTCTCATAGTGACGCTGCCCTTTCCCTAGCCAGACACACCACTCTCTTTTAAAATAGAGAAACTGTTTCCAGAACGTTGATTTCCCTGAATGATTATAACTCATGTTCTCATGGTTCTCTCAACTCTTTGCAACAGACATATAGTGAGCAATATGTTTGCATCGTCAAATCGCAATACATATGCAGTAGATTCGTGAGAGTTACAATACATACCAATACCTCAGTATGGTGATAATATGGTACAGTGATATGGTATGATCCCCTCAGTATGGTGAAAATATGGTATGGTGGTAATATGGTATGGTGAGGTCTCTCAGTATGGTGGTAATACGGTATGGTGAAAATATGGTATGGTGGTAATATGGTATGGTGAGGTCTCTCAGTATGGTGGTAATATGGTATGGTGAGGTCCCTCAGTATGGTGATAATATGGTATGGTGGTAATATGGTATGGTCCCTCTGTTTGGTGGTAATATGGTAATATGGTATGTTGAGGTCCCTCAGTATGGTGATAATATGGTATGGTGAGGTCCCTCAGTTTGGTGGTAATATGGTAATATGGTATGGTGAGTTCCCTCAGTATGGTGGTAATATGTTATGGTGATAATATGGTATGGTGATAATATGGTATGGTGGTAATATGTTATGGTGAGGTCCCTCAGTATGGTGGTAATATGTTATGGTGGTAATATGGTATGGTGGTAATATGGTATGGTGGTAATATGGTATGGTGGTAATATGGTATGGTGGTAATATGGTATGGTGGTAATATGTTATGGTGGTAATATGGTATGGTGGTAATATGGTATGGTGGTAATATGTTATGGTGGTAATATGTTATGGTGGTAATATGGTATGGTGATAATATGGTATGGTGGTAGTATGGTATGGTGGTAATATGGTATGGTGAGGTCCCTCAGTATGGTGATAATATGGTATGGTCCCCCAGTATGGTGATAATATGGTATGGTCCCTCAGTATGGTGATAATATGGTATGGTGGTAATATGGTATGGTGAGGTCCCTCAGTTTGGTGGTAATATGGTAATATGGTATGGTGATAATATGTTATGGTGGTAATATGGTATGGTGAGGTCCCTCAGTTTGGTGGTAATATGGTATGGTGATGTCCCTCAGTATGGTGGTAATATGTTATGGTGGTAATATGGTATGGTGAGATCCCTCAGTATGGTGGTAATATGTTATGGTGGTAATATGGTATGGTGAGGTCCCTCAGTTTGGTGGTAATATGGTATGGTGAGGTCCCTCAGTATGGTGATAATATGGTATGGTGGTAATATGGTATGGTGAGGTCCCTCAGTTTGGTGGTAATATGGTATGGTGATGTCCCTCAGTATGGTGGTAATATGTTATGGTGGTAATATGGTATGGTGAGATCCCTCAGTTTGGTGGTAATATGGTATGGGGAGGTCCCTCAGTATGGTGATAATATGGTATGGTGGTAATATGGTATGGTGAGGTCCCTCAGTATGGTGGTAATATGTTATGGTGGTAATATGGTATGGTGATGTCCCTCAGTATGGTGGTAATATGGTATGGTCCCTCAGTTTGGTGGTAATATGGTATGGTGATAATATGGTATGGTGGTAATATGGTATGGTGAGGTCCCTCAGTATGGTGGTAATATGGTATGGTGAGGTCCCTCAGTATGGTGGTAATATGGTATGGTGGTAATATGGTATGGTGATAATATGGTATGGTGGTAATATGGTATGGTGGTAATATGGTATGGTGGTAATATGGTATGGTGATAATATGGTATGGTGATAATATGGTATGGTGATAATATGGTATGGTGAGGTCCCTCAGTATGGTGGTAATATGTTATGGTGGTAATATGTTATGGTCCCTCAGTTTGGTGGTAATATGGTATGGTGGTAATATGTTATGGTGAGGTCCCTCAGTATGGTGGTAATATGGTATGGTGATAATATGGTATGGTGAGGTCCCTCAGTATGGTGGTAATATGTTATGGTGGTAATATGGTATGGTGAGGTCCCTCAGTATGGTGGTAATATGGTATGGTGAGGTCCCTCAGTTTGGTGGTAATATGGTATGGTGGTAATATGGTATGGTGAGGTCCCTCAGTTTGGTGGTAATATGGTATGGTGGTAATATGGTATGGTGAGGTCCCTCAGTTTGGTGGTAATATGGTATGGTGAGGTCCCTCAGTATGGTGGTAATATGTTATGGTGGTAATATGGTATGGTGAGGTCCCTCAGTTTGGTGGTAATATGGTATGGTGAGGTCCCTCAGTTTGGTGGTAATATGTTATGGTGGTAATATGGTATGGTCCCTCAGTTTGGTGGTAATATGGTATGGTGAGGTCCCTCAGTTTGGTGATAATATGGTATGGTGAGGTCCCTCAGTATGGTGGTAATATGGTATGGTGAGGTCCCTCAGTATGGTGGTAATATGCTATGGTGAGGTCCCTCAGTATGATGGTAATATGGTATGGTGGTAATATGGTATGGTCCCTCAGTATGGTGGTAATATGGTATGGTGAGGTCCCTCAGTTTGGTGGTAATATGGTATGGTGGTAATATGGTATAGTCCCTCAGTTTGGTGGTAATATGGTATGGTGGTAATATGTTATGGTGAGGTCCCTCAGTATGGTGGTAATATGGTATGGTGGTAATATGTTATGGTATGGTGGTAATATGTTATGGTATGGTCCCTCAGTTTGGTGGTAATATGGTAATATGGTAGAGAGAGACAAGGTTTGATCAGTCATGGAAAAAAAGTGCTGAAAACACATTGGCTCCCTATTTAAAAAGATGAGGAAGTACAAGCTATGAAGGACAAATGTTGAAGTTTTGGCGCAGCCAAATAGCACAATAAATTGTGAGATATTGCCATAACTATAAGATTAAAAACATCATCAAAAACAATGGCCCGACATGTTAACTATGAGTTAACTTCGCACATCACTAGTTACTAGCATGTGTTAGACAGACAGTTACAAGATTGTGTTTTACTTTATTTCGTAGGATTTCCATTAGCTGATGCCAAGACGTAAGCTAATCTTCCTGAGGTGCAGCAAACACACAATAGCATATACTAGTTGAGTGAACTAGCCTGTGTTCCAACAGACAGATACTAGTTGAGTGAACTAGCCTGTGTTCCAACAGACAGATACTAGTTGAGTGAACTAGCCTGTGTTCCAACAGACAGATACTAGTTGAGTGAACTAGCCTGTGTTCCAAACTAGTGAACTAGCCTGTGTTCAACAACAGACAGATACTACTAGTTGAGTGAACTAGCCTGTGTTCTAACAGACAGATACTAGTTGAGTGAACTAGCCTGTGTTCCAACAGACAGAGTGAACTCAAATCTAATCTATTTGTCACAGCCTGTGTTCCAACAGACAGATACTATACAACAGGTGTTACAACAGGTGTTGAATACAACAGGTGTACAACAGGTGTGCAACAGGTGTACAACAGGTGTGCCAAGCACACCTCACCGTGAAATGCTTACTTACAAGCCCTTAACAAACAATAACGTTTAAAAACAAAAGAACATATTTTACTGTAGTATAAGTAACACAATAAAATAACAATAACGAGGATATATACATGGGGTACCCGGTACAGAGTCAATGTGCGGGTGTACAGGTTAGTCTTTTTGTGCATGTAGGTAGGGGTAAAGTGACTACGCATAGACAAACAGCGAGTAGCAGCAGTGTAAAAATAAAACTGATTCTTACAGACACATGAACAAACTGACTCACACACACCGATCCGTCACATAAACTGACTCACACACACACACACTGATCCGTCACATAAACTGACTCACACACACACACACACTGATCCGTCACATAAACTGACTCACACACACACTGATCCGTCACATAAACTGACTCACACACACTGATCCGTCACATAAACTGACTCACACACACTGATCCGTCACATAAACTGACTCACACACACTGATCCGTCACATAAACTGACTCACACACACTGATCCGTCACATAAACTGACTCACACACACTGATCCGTCACATAAACTGACTCACACACACTGATCCGTCACATAAACTGACTAACATAAACTGACTCACACACACTGATCCGTCACATAAACTGACTCACATAAACTGACTCACACACACTGATCCGTCACATAAACTGACTCACACACACTGATCCGTCACATAAACTGACTCACACACACTGATCCGTCACATAAACTGACTCACACACACTGACACACTGACTCATAAACTGACTCACATACACTGACTCACATAAACTGACTCACACACACTGATCCTGACTCATAAACTGACTCACAACACTGATCCTCACATAAACTGACTCACACACACTGATCCGTCACATAAACTGACTCACATAAACTGACTCACACACACTGATCTGACTCACATAAACTGACTCACACACACCAATCCGTCACATAAACTGATTCATACACACCAATCCGTCATATAAACTGACACACACACACACACACACACACACAGATCCGTCACACTGAGAAGAGAGGGGATGACAGCACAGGAGAGCCCAGGCTTCACCTTTCCACATCAAATGCACTTTCACCATCCAATGATAGTCTGCCTGATAACTTTAAAATGCAAACTAGGTACCCCCCCCCCCCTCCGCCGCCTCCTCTCATCCCCGATGGGGAGTCGGCATAACCCGTGGAGTACTATAGAAAGAACAACGTTCCCTCGCTGTTATGTACATGATTCGTCCGAATGAAATCGCTCTTCCATAATCGACTGTCTGCCACCCTCTCATCCACCCTGAAACCTAAACAGACAGACAGCTCCAGAGACGACGTGCTGCTTTACGCGAGGTCAAATGACATATAGAGGAGAAGGTCAAGACATCCAGAGGCAGAGTCCAAGTTCTCCTATAGGCAACAATATATAACCGGATATCAATCTACAAGTCGACATGGGTGACACGGATTCAATTGGATGAAAATGCCAAGCACACCGGCGTGCTCCTTCACAGAACATATGGCGCGTATCAGGAATGGAACCGAAAGAAAAACAGAGTGGGTCTACTAATGTTTGAGATATCAACATATCTATTCAGTACTCTGTATTGTGTGTTCTTTACCAGACGGAGAAACTAAAAAAATGTTTTTTTTTAAAGACTTACTTCTCTGGCAGTGGTTCTGAGTCCAGCAGCGCTCTCCAAATTGCCCGTTGATGGTGGTCTGTGGGCAGGTGGTCTTCCCCTGGGCCGTGCCCGGACACACGTCCCCACACTCTTGGTTGTTCTTATTGGACACTATGTAGTTGTCCTCCACCGTGTCCAGGATCTTGGACCAGTCCAGGGTGGAGAGGTAGCAGAGGTCCGGGTTCTTCTCCAACCTCACGGCTCCTCTAGTGATGTTCATGAGGCTGTGGAGCCCCAACTCCTTCAGGTGCACCATCTCAAACAGAACCAGGGCGTAGTTGAAGAACAGGTTGTTGCCTCGGATCACCGTCAGGTTGGGGAACAGGTCGCTGAGGGATTCCAGACCGTAGACCCTGAACAGGAGGAGGAAGTCGGTGACCACAGTCAGCTTAGGGTAGCTGATTCCCCTAAAGTCCTCAGTCTTGAACATGAGGAGGATCTTCAAGTGGCCCTCGATCACCGTGCAGTTCTCCAACAGCTGCAGGTTGGTCACGTTGTTACGGATGTCTTTACTCTGACAGACTGGAGAAAGGGAGAAGAGGAGACATGTCAGTAGCCATCTTGATAAGCACTTGGTTCATTGAATGACAGAAATGTGACTGATTCAAGACAAGAACATAAAAATAAGTTGCAGTAACGTCGGTTAGTGTTGGTTTTAAGAAACACGGATGAGTGTAAAATTTAAAATTAAAACCACAAGCGGGAGATAGCGTCATTGCCTTCTCTCTTCCAGCTACAACCACGAAACACTAATATTTTACACACAAGAGAATCAAGCCATTCATCGGGCCGCTGCATTCTCTTAGATAGCTACTGTACAGCACCACTTGGTTTGGACTGGATTTCCCCTCAGTAATGTCACAGACTCACACCTGAAATGTGTGTTATTTCATAGTTTAGACGTCTTCACTATTATTATACAATATATATATAAAATAGCAGAAATGTATGTATGCATGTCGGTCCCATATATATGTAAACAATCACATTTCTTTAAATGCATCTTCCTTACCCTACCACCCCTCCCTTAATTGGAGTAAACTAGTGATAATGGTAATGCTAGGAATAAAAAGCCTGGAAGGCAACTTTTCATAATCTATACTGGAAAAAAATATGAACGCAATATTTCACAGACAGAATGAATATTTCACTCAAATTCTGTGCACAAATATGTTTACATCCCAGTTAGTGAGCATTTCTCCTTTGCCAAGATAATCCATCCACCTGACAGGTGTGGCATATCAAGAAGCTGATTAAACAGCATGATCATTACACAGGTGCACCTTGTGTTGCGGACGGAAAAAAGGCCACCCTAAAATGTGAAGTTGTGTCACATTACGATGACAACACAATGCCACAGATGTCTCAAGTTGAGTGTGCAATTGGCATGCTGACTGCAGGAATGTCCACTAGAGCTATTGCCAGATAATTAGATATTCATTTCCCTACTATAAGCCGCCTCTCCTATGGCATTTTAGAGAATGTGGCAGTATGTCCAACCAGCCTCACAACTGCAGACCATGTGTAACCACGCCAACCCAGTACCTACACATCTGGCTGCTTCACCTGCTGGGTTCGTCTGAGACCAGACACCTGAACAGCTGATGAAACTGCACAACCGAAGAATTTCTGCAACAACTGTTAGAAACCGTCTCAGGGAAGCACATCTGCGAGCTCATCGCCCTCACCGGGGTCTTGACCTGACTGCAGTTCAGCGCCGTAACAGACTTCAGTGGGCAAATGTTAACCTTGAATGGCAAACTGGCACACTGGAGAAGTGTCCTCTTCATGGATGATTCCTGTTTTCAACTGTACCGGGTAGATGGCAGACAGTGTGTATGGCGTCGTGTGGGCGAGCGGTTTGCTGATGTCAACGTTGTGACCAGAGTGCCCTATGGTGGGGTTATGGTATGGGCAGGCATAAGCTACAGACAACGAACAAAATGACATTTTATGGATGGCCATTTGAATGCACAGTGATACCGTGAGGAGATCCTCAAGCCGTTTAACCTGCAGCCATCACCTCACGTTTCAGCATGATAAATTAACCATCCTTTGTCGCATCTGTACACAAATCCTGGAAGCTGAAAATAAACCCACTTCTTCCATGGCCTGCACACTCACCAGACCTGTCAACCACGGAGCATGTTCGGGATGCTCTGGATCGACGTGTTTTCGACAGCGTGTTCCAGTTGCCACCAATATCCAGCTACGTCTCACAGCCGTTGAAGAGGAAGTGAGGCAACATTCCACAGGCCACAATCAACAGCCTGATCAACTCTATGTGAAGGAGATGTGTCACGCTGCATGAGGTAAATGATGGTCACACAAGATACTGACTTGTTTTCTGATCCAAACCCCTACCTTTTTTTTTTAAAGGTTTCTGTGACCAACAGATGCATATCTGTATTCCCAGTCATGTGAAATCCATAGATTAGGGCCTCTAATGCATTGATTTCAATGGACCGATTTCCTTTATATGAACTGTAGTTCAGTAAATTGTTCAATGTTACGTTGATGTTTTTGTTCAGTGAAGTTGAGCTGAGCTGAGCTCACTGTTGTGTTG
>NC_060187.1:7681896-7691896 GCF_021184085.1 Oncorhynchus gorbuscha | reverse complement strand
AATCATTTATTTTAGCTTGACTTTAATGTTGTAATAGTTAAATAAATATGACCACATTTTAGTTTAGTTTAATAGTTTAATACGACAAAGAACTATACCTGGCAAAGCACAACAAATGGTTTTAGGCGCAAAAACAAAATGCCGGCGACGCACAACATGCTCACGTTTTTTTCTCATTACAGGTTCAGGGGCAGAATGACAGATTTGTACCTTGTCAGCTCGGGGATTCGAACTTGCAACCTTCAAATGCTCTAACCACTAGGCTACGCTGCCGCCCCATTACAGGTCATCTAAATGTTCTAATCTGGTCATTTCCGGTATATTATAACTTTGTACAGCGGGAAGCTTACACTACGGTACGCGCAGGGAGCCAAAAACAACTCAATTAATCATTTTTTTTAAACTACGAAACCAAATTTCAGCTTTTATTTGCAACACAGAGACAAAGATGTCCTGAATTATTTATTTTTTAAATAAAAAATTTAACTCACTTTTTAGCTTTCATTTTTTTCCAGGGGTAGAGGGGTGTCACAACTCAGACAGACAAACAGGCCGTAAGTCCATTAGAAAGAAGAGACGTTAGCTGTTATATAAACTATACAGTCAATGGCACGCCAGTCACATGCACACGTGCAGAGCACGCCAGTCACATGCACACGTGCAGAGCACGCCAGTCACATGCACACGTGCTCTGCACGCCAGTCACATGCACACGTGCAGAGCACGCCAGTCACATGCACACGTGCAGAGCACGCCAGTCACATGCACACGTGCAGAGCACGCCAGTCACATGCACACGTGCAGAGCACGCCAGTCACATGCACACGTGCAGAGCACGCCAGTCACATGCACACGTGCAGAGCACGCCAGTCACATGCACACGTGCAGAGCACGCCAGTCACATGCACACGTGCAGAGCACGTCACACACGTGCAGAGCACGCCAGTCACATGCACACGTGCAGAGCACGCCAGTCACATGCACACGTGCAGAGCACGCCAGTCACATGCACAGCACGCCAGTCACATGCACACGTGCAGAGCACGCCAGTCACATGCACACGTGCAGAGCACGCCAGTCACATGTACACATGCAGAGCACGCCAGTCACATGTACACGTGCAGAGCACGCCAGTCACATGTACACATGCAGAGCACGCCAGTCACATGCCCTCTGACTAACTTCCCAGGCTTAATTGCGCAAACGCAAAAAATGGTGGCAAGAACCCCCCCCCCTCGTATTACATTTACAGAAAGCTGTGTTTTCCACAAGTACATATAGTAGCCAGCCAAATAGGAAAAAGTATCTGAAAGACAGAAATGATTGAATATTATCGATATTTCCTTCGAGGATTGGAAACATTTGTTCTGGTATTGTTGAGAAGTACATGCTTTTAAAAAAGTGAATTCATGAAAATGTGGTTTTGGATATTGTCTAGGCTTATTTGATCAGGAATATTTTCAAAGTAAGAGAACAAACCTTTTTTTAATCCTTCAGAGTTAACCTCACTAGTGTAGGGGGCAGTATTTTCACGTCCGGATGAAATGTGTGCCCAGAGTAAACTGCCTGCTACTCAGGCCCAGAGGCTAGGATATGCATATTAGTTTATTTGGATAGAAAACACTGAAGTTTCTAAAACTGTTTGAATGATGTCTGTAAGTATAACAGAACTCATATGGCAGGCGAAAACCTGAGAAAAATCCAACCAGGAAGTGGGAAATATGAAGTTTGTCATTTTTCAAGTGATTGCCTATCCAATATACTCTATGGGGTTTGTCTATGGGCTGTATGTATGGGTTTCTGTGGCTAGGCGCTGACCTCACATAATCGCAAAGTGAGCTTTCGCCATAAAGCCTTTTTTGAAATCTGACACAGCAGTTGCATTTAGGAGAAGTTTATCTTTAAATGCATGTTAAACACTTGTATCTTTAATCAATGTTTATGATGTGCCATCTGATGAAGATCAAAGGTTAGTGTTTAATTTAAATCGCTATTTCTGACTTTTGTGAGCCCTCTCCTTGGCTGGAAAATGGCTGTATGGTTTTCTGTGACGAGGCGCTGACCTAACATCAATTGCCTGGTGTGCTTTCGCAGTAAAGCCTTTTTGAAATCGGACACTGTGGCTGGATTTACAAGAAGTTTATCTTTAAAATGGTGTATAATATTGGTATGTTTGAGGAATTTTAATTATGGGATTTCTGTTTTGAATTTGGCGCCCTGCAATTTCACTGGCTGTTGTTGAGGTGGGACGCTACCGTCCCACTTGTACCAGAGAGGTACATCTAAATATCATAATAAATAAATAGAAATAACCACCAAAATACATAATTCATGAATGTAATGCGTGCAATGCGTTTCTATTGGCTATAGTAGGCGGCAGGGTAGCCTGGTGGTTAGAGCGTTGGACTAGTAACCGAAAGGTTGCAAGTTCAAATCCCCGAGCTGAGAAGGTACAAATCTGTCGTTCTGCCCCTGAACAGGTAGTTAACCCACTGTTCCTAGGCCGTCATTGAAAATAAGAATTTGTTCTTAACTGACTTGCCTGGTTAAATAAAAAAAGTATTTACAAAAATGAAACCCCACCTCTTTCAGGAATACCTAGGATAGGATAAGTATTCCCCCCCCTTTAAGATTTAGATGCACTATTGTAAAGTGACTGTTCCACTGGATGTCATAAGGTGAATGCACCAATTTGTAAGTCGCTCTGGATAAGAGCGTCTGCTAAATGACTTAAATGTTAAATGTAATAAATAGTAGTAAAGGCTTAAATTCAATATTGTATTTTTTTTTATTAAATATACCTAAAAAGAGGTCCTACAATGTCTTATCAAACAGATAAATGATCCATGGTATGACCATCTAAAAAAATATTTAAAAAAACATATGTTAGCTTGCTGTCGTCTCTCTGGTCATGGTTTTAAGTTATGAAATCTCCTGTCGGCTGGTATCAAACT
Source organism: Oncorhynchus gorbuscha (assembly GCF_021184085.1). Taxonomy (NCBI): domain Eukaryota; kingdom Metazoa; phylum Chordata; class Actinopteri; order Salmoniformes; family Salmonidae; genus Oncorhynchus; species Oncorhynchus gorbuscha. The sequence goes on along the minus strand of NC_060187.1, from coordinate 7,688,942 downwards.
TTGCTGTGGGGTTCCTGGAAGCTGTAGTAGGCGCAGTGATTTTAGCTTTCCAATGGGCCAGCGCAGCAGGAGCGTCCCCTGAGAGACTTTGGGTTAGTTCAGCCGAAGATGTTAAGTTAAAAAAACATTATTATTATTATAATTTTTTAACTCTGCTGCTTTTAGGTAGCAAAGGGTCACGCCGTTATCGTTCTAGGTGATCACTACCTACACGGGACTTTCTCGGTCAGAATTCAGTTCTGAATCCCCTTTCAGCAGGAATACATTACATTACATTTAAGTCATTTAGCAGACGCTCTTATCCAGAGCGACTTACAAATTGGTGCATTCACCTTATGACATCCAGGACACGGGTGAAGAATTTCCATTCAGGATTTACCACCATGTTTAACCATCATCAGTATAACCGTCAGCCAGAGCTGTGGAAGCACAATAACACCAGAGTTTTTACATTAACGTAAAACACTGGTATGAGGTTAGGTCTATGTGGAAATGGACCATATTAAGGGCCGTGAACTGAGCATAAGCTGGGATGCCACCGGCAGAGACTCCCGTCACATATACACACACCCCCCAGAGAGAGAGCGCGAGAGAGCGCAAGAGAGAGCGCAAGAAGAGCGAGCGCAAGACAGAGCGCAAGAGAGAGCGCAAGAGCGAGCGCAAGAGACAGAGCGCAAGACAGAGCGCAAGACAGAGCGCAAGACAGAGCGCAAGACAGAGCGCAAGACAGAGCGCAAGACAGAGCGCAAGACAGAGCGCAAGACAGAGCGCAAGACAGAGCGCAAGACAGAGCGCAAGACAGAGCGCAAGACAGAGCGCAAGACAGAGCGCAAGACAGAGCGAGAGAGAGCGAGAGAGAGCGAAAGAGAGCGAAAGAGAGCGAAAGAGAGAGAAAGAGAGAGAAAGAGAGAGAGAGAAAAGAGAGAGAAAGAGAGAGAAAGAGAGAGAAAGACATGGATGGATAAGACGTTTCAGAAAATCGCAGCGAGTCTATTTAAATAAAAAGTTGGAACTTGAAATGTAAATGTCACATAGCCAATACACCTACATTACAATTTTATTTTTGCAACCACCCGTAGTATATTAGGTCTACAGGCCACAAGATTGAACAATCTATTGGGATTAGCAAGAACAATTTACTCAAATCTGCCTAATATCTCATATTGTAGTGGGCGGCCATTAGAAAACATGGTGCTAAAAAAAATCCTTGTTAGTGATAGGAGGGCCTGAGCGATGCTACACTAGTCGTCATAGTAACACATCTACTCAGACCCACAGGCAAGGAGGCAACACTAGCTGAAACACGAGGGCTATCAACAGTAACAGTTACTTCAACTACTGAATGAAACACAAGGACTAGAAACAGTAACAGTTACTTTAGCTACTGAATGAAACACAAGGACTAGAAACAGTAACAGTTACTTTAGCTACTGAATGAAACACAAGGACTAGAAACAGTAACAGATACTTCAACTACTGAATGAAACACAAGGACTAGAAACAGTAACAGTTACTTCAACTACTGAATGAAACACGAGGACTAGAAACAGTAACAGATACTTCAACTACTGAATGAAACATGAGGACTAGAAACAGTAACAGATACTTCAACTACTGAATGAAACACAAGGACTAGAAACAGTAACAGTTACTTCAACTACTGAATGAAGCATGAGGACTAGAAACAGTAACTTCAGCTACTGAATGAAACACGAGGACTAGAAACAGTAACTTCAGCTACTGAATGAAACACGAGGACTAGAAACAGTAACAGTTACTTCAACTACTGAATGAAACACGAGGACTAGAAACAGTAACTTCAACTACTGAATGAAACACGAGGACTAGAAACAGTAACAGTTACTTCAACTACTGAATGAAACACGAGGACTAGAAACAGTAACATTTGAAAATTAATTGACAGAAAAAAATGGTTGTTTTTCTGACAACGCCGTTCCCAAAGATGACTGATGGTAAAGACAGCCTCTCCTCTCACAGTAAGTTTATTGGCTACTTGTTACGGAGTCTCGAGAGGAACATGACCTCTGCTCTGCCGAGACTGATTGAGCAACACAAAATGTGTCTTGTTTTAACCTGACAGGCCGGGGGAAGTGGGGGGGGGGGGGTTTAGAGAGAGGGAACGAGGAAGTTTAGAATGTTTTGCGGTGAGGCAGCTGAAGGGGGAACTGTCACTTTAAAACAATGACAACCTCCAACCAACCAGCATTAGGAAAGTTGGGTAAGTCCAGGGAGAGAGGAGAGCTCCTCTGTAAGCGGGAAGGGAGAGAGGAGAGCTCCTCTGTAAGCGGGAAGGGATGACTGATGGTAAAGAGCTCCTCTGTAAGTTTATTGGGACTTGGGAGAGAGGAGAGCTCCTCTGCTCTGCGGGAAGGGAGCAACACAAAAGCTCCTCTGTTTTAACCTGACAGGGAAGGGGAGAGGAGAGCTCCTCTGTAGCGGGAAGGAGAGAGGAGAGCTCCTCTGTGCGGGAAGGGGAGAGGGGAGCTCCTCTTAAGCGGGAAGGGAGAGAGGAGAGCTCCAACCAGCATTAGGAAAGCGGGAAGGGAGAGGAGAGCTCCTCTGTAAGCGGGAAGGGAGAGAGGAGAGCTCCTCTGTAAGCGGGAAGGGAGAGAGGAGAGCTCCTCTGTAAGCGGGAAGGGAGAGAGGAGAGCTCCTCTGTAAGCGGGAAGGGAGAGAGGAGAGCTCCTCTGTAAGCGGGAAGGGAGAGAGGAGAGCTCCTCTGTAAGCGGGAAGGGAGAGAGGAGAGCTCCTCTGTAAGCGGGAAGGGAGAGAGGAGAGCTCCTCTGTAAGCGGGAAGGGAGAGAGGAGAGCTCCTCTGTAAGCGGGAAGGGAGAGAGGAGAGCTCCTCTGTAAGCGGGAAGGGAGAGAGGAGAGCTCCTCTGTAAGCAGGAAGGGAGAGAGGAGAGCTCCTCTGTAACCGGAAGGGAGAGAGGAGAGCTCCTCTGTAAGCGGGAAGGGAGAGAGGAGAGCTCCTCTGTAAACACCAGTAGGGCTGAAGTAAGGGCTGCAGGACGGTTGGGGATCACATGCATGAATGGAAGTCCCTATAGCCTGCTGTTTACATAAGCACATACACACAAACCTTAATTAAAGGGCTGGGGCGGGTTCCCTATTCCAAATCAAACCACAGGTTTTCAATGGCTTCAAGTCCGGAGACAGATGGACAATGCAAAATGTAGATTTGTATTTCTTTGTGGATTTTGATGTGTGCTTGCAGTTATTGTCTTGCTGGAAGATCCAAAGTTTCAACTTCCTGCCAGAGGCAACCAGGTATTTGCCAAAAATATCCTGGTACTTGGTAAAGTTGATGATGCCATTGACCTTCACAAGGGGCCCAAGGACCAATGGAAGAAACGTCAAAGATATATTTCACTGTAGGTAGGTAGGTTATTTTTCTGCATACGTTTCTGTTTTTCGATGCCAAACCAACCGTTGGTATGTGTGTGGCCAAAATAACTCTCATGTCATCGGACCATAACGCCGCTTCCAACCCAAGCACCAAATACCATTTAGCAAACTGCAGGCGGTGCCAGGGTCAGATGACCACGCCCACCAGCGGTGCCAGGGTCAGATGACCACGCCCACCAGCGGTGCCAGGGTCAGATGACCACGCCCACCAGCGGTGCCAGGGTCAGATGACCACGCCCACCAGCGGTGCCAGGGTCAGATGACCACGCCCACCAGCGGTGCCAGGGTCAGATGACCACGCCCACCAGCGGTGCCAGGGTCAGATGACCACGCCCACCAGCGGTGCCAGGGTCAGATGACCACGCCCACCAGCGGTGCCAGGGTCAGATGACCACGCCCACCAGCGGTGCCAGGGTCAGATGACCACGCCCACCAGCGGTGCCAGGGTCAGATGACCACGCCCACCAGCGGTGCCAGGGTCAGATGACCACGCCCACCAGCGGTGCCAGGGTCAGATGACCACGCCCACCAGCGGTGCCAGGGTCAGATGACCACGCCCACCAGCGGTGCCATGGTCAGATGACCACGCCCACCAGCGGTGCCATGGTCAGATGACCACGCCCACCAGCGGTGCCATGGTCAGATGACCACGCCCACCAGCGGTGCCATGGTCAGATGACCACGCCCACCAGCGGTGCCATGGTCAGATGACCACGCCCACCAGCGGTGGGTTTGGCGGTGAAAAGAAACGCATTGTTGTAGTGGACCAGTGAAACGTCAAGGCGTGGCTTTTAAATTTAAAAAGATTTACCCAGAGTAATTACACGTGAGGCATTTCAAATCAACCAAGGGATGAAAATAACATTCAGAAAGACAAGGGGACAGGCTGCAGACAGTAGGATCCAACTGTTATATAAATAGAAACACACACACACACACGGGCAAAACGGGACAATTGTTGCATCAACTTGCCCTACAGTAAGGAGTACGCTGCATAAAACAAAACAATAACAAACATCTAGCAAACAAGCTAACTAAACAGATACACTGGGGGAGGGGGTGGGGGATCTCATCAAACCGCGGGCAAACAAATTGCATAGTGCAATATTCAAATCGTGTTCCATCTTTAGCCTCCCTGGCAGGCTGGCTGTTGTAGTGTAATGGTGATGGCCTCCGCCTCAATCCCATTGAAAAGGAGAACGAGCACGTCTGGTTACTGTGTAGGCTGTGTGCCGAAGCATGGCAGACTCCAGACCTAATAAAGGACCATAATGTCTGATGGGTCGGCCAAGGTAAGGGTTCAATTCAAATCACAGTGGTGATTTTGTCTCTGCCCGGCCCCCTCCCAGACACCCCTGCCCGGCCCACTCCCAGACACCCCTGCCCGGCCCACTCCCAGACACCCCTGCCCGGCCCACTCCCAGACACCTCTGCCCGGCCCACTCCCAGACACCTCTGCCCGGCCCACTCCCAGACACCTCTGCCCGGCCCACTCCCAGACACCTCTGCCCGGCCCACTCCCAGACACCCCTGCCCGGCCCACTCCCAGACACCCCTGCCCGGCCCACTCCCAGACACCCCTGCCCGGCCCACTCCCAGACACCCCTGCCCGGCCCACTCCCAGACACCCCTGCCCGGCCCACTCCCAGACACCCCTGCCCGGCCCACTCCCAGACACCCCTGCCCGGCCCACTCCCAGACACCCCTGCCCGGCCCACTCCCAGACACCCTGCCCGGCCCACTCCCAGACACCTCTGCCCGGCCCACTCCCAGACACCTCTGCCCGGCCCACTCCCAGACACCTCTGCCCGGCCCACTCCCAGACACCTCTGCCCGGCCCACTCCCAGACACCTCTGCCCGGCCCACTCCCAGACACCTCTGCCCGGCCCACTCCCAGACACCTCTGCCCGGCCCACTCCCAGACACCTCTGCCCGGCCCACTCCCAGACACCTCTGCCCGGCCATCCAACAACAAAGAAAGAAGAGGAAGCCAGGCTCCCAGATGAGAGAGGCAAGCACACAGAGGGAAACAGCAGTCAGATATTGAGGTTGGGGAACAGGACAGAGGCAGCAGGATTACCATAGAAACCAACAGAGCGAGGCAGCAGGATTACCATAGAAACCAACAGAGCGAGGCAGCAGGATTACCATAGAAACCAACAGAGCGAGGCAGCAGGATTCTTTTACATAGAGAGGCAGCAGATTTCAACTCTCCAGGAGTGACCTTCCCTACACCAGATGATGCTCGAAGAAAAAAAGAGGTCTTTCTGTCTATCCGGTCTTGGAGGTATTCTGGAGGATAAAAACCTTTTGTCATAATTCCTTAGTTCCTTTTGACTATAGACAACTCACACAGTAACAGACAGTATTCTCAGCTGTCTCTTCAGCATGCAGTACTGATTTTATTACAACAACGTCCAGATCCAACCAGAAAAATAGCTCCTCAATTCTGCGGAGAACAACAACATAAAAACACCGCCTGGAAGCCGGACACAAAACCAGGTGCTGTTCCAAACAAATAAGAAAAGAAAGAACTCCAGGAAACGGCATTCCTCAAATAGCAGGAGAGTTTGGACACAGAGATAGACTATGAAACGGGAGCAGGTAATGAACAGCAGACTGGGACTGGTCTAAAATATTGCCCTGTGTTAGAAGACAGATGCACACAGAGGGTAACTTTAAAAACAGAAAACATGTCATGCTCCTTTTCATCTTCTAACTTAAACCCGGACGAGAAGCAACAAGCAGCCTCAACAAGGACGAATGACAAGAGAAACACAGGGACGATATTACACCAAGCATCTGGGCCCAGGGACACAGCCACCCACACAAACCAGAGGTCTGCTGCTGCTTCTAGTGGTACTACACCCGCTCTCCCAGCCCATCCAGAAACTGATGGGTATCGCTATCTAAACCATTTAGCCATACCTCTTTCAACTTTTTGCCAAAGCCTTGGGAAGATTCTGCCAATAGAACTAGCCGACATGTGTACAATACGCCATCAATCAGGAGAGAACGAGATCTAGAAACAACTTTCTGAAACAAAACCATTCCTCTGATGACGGGGGTCGAGCAATGCGGTTGATGGCCTTAGATGCTCCTATTAAACCCTCTGGATGGAGAGATGGAACCAAGGAGGGAAGACCGTCAGCAGAGAGATGGAACGAAGACCGTCAGCAGAGAGATGGAACGAAGACCGTCAGCAGAGAGATGGAACGAAGACCGTCAGCAGAGAGATGGAACGAAGGAGGGAAGAACGTCAGCAGAGAGATGGAACCAAGGAGGGAAGAACGTCAGCAGAGAGATGGAACCAAGGAGGGAAGACCGTCAGCAGAGAGATGGAACGAAGGAGGGAAGACCGTCAGCAGAGAGATGGAACGAAGGCCATCAGCAGAGAGATGGAACGAAGGCCATCAGCAAGAGATGGAACGAAGGCCATCAGCAGAGAGATGGAACGAAGGCCATCAGCAGAGAGATGGAACGAAGACCGTCAGCAGAGAGATGGAACGAAGACCGTCAGCAGAGAGATGGAACGAAGACCGTCAGCAGAGAGATGGAACGAAGACCGTCAGCAGAGAGATGGAACGAAGACCGTCAGCAGAGAGATGGCAAGAGA
>NC_060187.1:7636896-7676896 GCF_021184085.1 Oncorhynchus gorbuscha | reverse complement strand
ACAGAGAGAGACAGAGAGAGACACAGAGAGACACAGAGACACAGAGAGAGACAGAGAGAGACACAGAGAGAGACAGAGAGAGACACAGAGACACAGAGAGAGAGACACAGAGAGAGAGACACAGAGAGAGAGACACAGAGAGAGAGACACAGAGAGAGAGACACAGAGAGAGAGACACAGAGAGAGAGACACAGAGAGAGAGCGACACAGAGACACAGAGACACAGAGAGAGAGACACAGAGACACAGAGAGAGAGACACAGAGACACAGAGAGAGAGACACAGAGACACAGAGAGAGAGACACAGAGACACAGAGAGAGAGACACAGAGAGAGAGACAGAGAGACACAGAGAGAGAGACACAGACACAGAGAGAGAGACACAGAGACACAGAGAGAGAGACACAGAGACACAGAGAGAGAGACACAGAGAGAGAGACACAGAGACACAGAGAGAGAGACACAGAGACACAGAGAGAGAGACACAGAGAGAGAGACACAGAGACACAGAGAGAGAGACACAGAGAGAGAGACACAGAGACACAGAGAGAGAGACACAGAGAGAGAGACACAGAGAGAGAGACACAGAGACACAGAGAGAGAGACACAGAGACACAGAGAGAGAGACACAGAGACACAGAGAGAGAGACACAGAGACACAGAGAGAGAGACACAGAGAGAGAGACACAGAGAGAGAGACACAGAGAGAGAGACACAGAGAGAGAGACACAGAGACACAGAGAGAGAGACACAGAGACACAGAGACACAGACACAGAGACACAGAGAGAGACACAGAGACACAGAGAGAGAGACACAGAGACACACAGAGAGAGACACAGAGACACAGAGAGAGAGACACAGAGACACACAGAGAGAGCGACACACACAGAGAGAGAGAGACACAGAGAGAGAGACACAGAGACACAGAGAGAGAGACAGAGACACACACAGAGAGAGCGCGACACACAGAGAGAGCGCGACACACAGAGAGAGCGCGACACACAGAGAGAGCGCGACACACAGAGAGAGCGCGACACACAGAGAGAGCGCGACACACAGAGAGAGCGCGACACACAGAGAGAGCGCGACACACAGAGAGAGCGCGAGACAGAGAGAGAGCGCGAGACAGAGAGAGAGCGCGACACAGAGAGAGCGCGAGACAGAGAGAGAGCGCGAGACAGAGAGAGAGAGCGCGAGACAGAGAGAGAGCGCGAGACAGAGAGAGAGAGCGCGAGACAGAGAGAGAGAGCGCGAGACAGAGAGAGAGAGCGCGAGACAGAGAGAGAGAGCGCGAGACAGAGAGAGAGAGCGCGAGACAGAGAGAGAGAGCGAGACAGAGAGAGAGAGCGAGACAGAGAGAGAGAGCGAGACAGAGAGAGAGAGCGAGACAGAGAGAGAGAGCGAGACAGAGAGAGAGCGAGACAGAGAGAGAGAGCGAGACAGAGAGAGAGAGCGAGACAGAGAGAGAGAGCGAGACAGAGAGAGAGAGCGAGACAGAGAGAGAGAGCGAGACAGAGAGAGAGAGCGAGACAGAGAGAGAGAGCGAGACAGAGAGAGAGAGCGAGACAGAGAGAGAGAGCGAGACAGAGAGAGAGCGAGACAGAGAGAGAGCGAGACAGAGAGAGAGCGCGAGACAGAGAGAGAGCGCGAGACAGAGAGAGAGCGCGAGACAGAGAGAGAGCGCGAGACAGAGAGAGAGCGCGAGACAGAGAGAGAGCGCGAGACAGAGAGAGAGCGCGAGACAGAGAGAGAGCGCGAGACAGAGAGAGAGCGCGAGACAGAGAGAGAGCGAGACGAGACAGACAGAGAGCGCGAGACAGAGAGAGAGCGCGAGACAGAGAGAGAGCGCGAGACAGAGAGAGAGCGCGAGACAGAGAGAGCGCGAGACAGAGAGAGAGCGCGAGACAGAGAGAGAGCGCGAGACAGAGAGAGAGCGCGAGACAGAGAGAGAGCGCGAGACAGAGAGAGCGCGAGACAGAGAGAGAGCGCGAGACAGAGAGAGAGCGCGAGACAGAGAGAGAGCGCGAGACAGAGAGAGAGCGCGAGACAGAGAGAGAGCGCGAGACAGAGAGAGAGCGCGAGACAGAGAGACAGAGAGACAGAGAGACAGAGAGACAGAGAGACAGAGAGACAGAGAGACAGAGAGACAGAGAGACAGAGAGACAGAGAGACAGAGAGACAGAGAGACAGAGAGACAGAGAGACGGAGAGACGGAGAGACGGAGAGACGGAGAGACGGAGAGACGGAGAGACGGAGAGACGGAGAGACGGAGAGACGGAGAGAGGGAAAGGAAAACAGCCAGGTGACTTTAATGGGTTGCTTGTCTGTGCTGTAGACCACCAGGTCAGACTGCCTGCTGATGGAAAGCCTCAGTCTGCCCACAGACCACCTTGCCAAATAAGCCCCACCCAGCTGGCCCCTCCTCCCTCTCGCCTCCATCTCACTCTCCCTCCATCCATCACTCTCCCCTCCTACCTCCCAATCCACTCTCTTCCCATCCCTCCCCTCCATCACCCACTCCTCTCCTCCACCACCCACTCCTCTCCTCCACCACCCACTCCTCTCCTCCACCACCCACTCCTCTCCTCCACCACCCACTCCTCTCCTCCACCACCCACTCCTCTCCTCCACCACCCACTCCTCTCCTCCACCACCCACTCCTCTCCTCCACCACCCACTCCTCTCCTCCACCACCCACTCCTCTCCTCCACCACCCACTCCTCTCCTCCACCACTCCTCTCCTCCACCACCCACTCCTCTCCTCCAACTCTCTCCTCCCTCCAACTCTCTCCTCCCTCCCTCCCTCCAACTCTCTCCTCCCTCCAACTCTCTCCTCCCTCCAACTCTCTCCTCCCTCCAACTCTCTCCTCCCTCCAACTCTCTCCTCCCTCCAACTCTCTCCTCCCTCCAACTCTCTCCTCCCTCCAACTCTCTCCTCCCTCCAACTCTCTCATCCCTCCAACTCTCTCATCCCTCCAACTCCAACCCCACCCCCTCCCCACATTGGGGAAAATTCAACACTTATGTAAACGTGTTTTTCCTATTGGTACTTTAAAACTGGCTTAATACTTTTCCACTCTCTAGCACTTAACAAGTTGAGCAGGCCTGGAAATGAGTGATTTAGGGGCACGGCCATTTGTCCTTCAAGAGGTGCCCAATCTACCAAGGCACCAAGGGCCATCTGCCAGGGCCATCTGCCAGGGCCATCTGCCAGGCCCATCTGCCAGGCCCATCTGCCAGGGCACCAAGGCCCATCTGCCAGGGCACCAAGGCCCATCTGCCAGGGCACCAAGGCCCATCTGCCAGGGCACCAAGGCCCATCTGCCAGGGCACCAAGGCCCATCTGCCAGGGCACCAAGGCCATTAACCAAAATAGGCAATAAAATGTATTTGAAAACCACAAAAAAAAAACACTAGCTATTCTATTAAGAAAACCTTAAGTGTACGTAAATGTAGATAATTAGGCTGCATGTCACAGTGTAGGTGATAGCCTATGATATTGGCTACAGCCTTTAATGTCCGCACCAGAAAATGTACCAAACTTTAAATGAGACTTTCAATCAAATGTCCGACATGTTTGACAAATATAATGTAGGATAATTAATACACATCTAAAAATTATTATGTTAGATGCACTGTTCGTTCTGATGGCAGAGAAAAGCCAGTGCCTGCTGTGCACCAGAACATCATCCACCTTACAGAGGCAGTCAGCATTTTGAAACCATTTAACCATAAACATACTAGTTTAAAACCTGGATCCCCCCTCCCTCCATTTTATGAGGCATGTCTTACCTTATTTCAAAGAAACCTATCCAAATTCCAACCATAGGAATGCGGAGGGAATTATTTTCAACACTTCCTCATTTGCCATTGAAACCTGTAACGTATTACGCTCATGTTAACTTCTTGGTGACAGGGGACAGTATTTCCATATCCGGATGAAATGCATGCCTTAAGTCAACTGTCTGCTACTCAATTCAATTCAATTCAAGGGCTTTATTGGCATGGGAAACATGTGTTAACATTGCCAAAGCAAGTGAGGTAGACAACATACAAAGTGAATATATAAAGTGAAAAACAACAAAAATTAACAGTAAACATTACACATACAGAAGTTTAAAAACAGTAAAGACATTACAAATGTCATATCATATCTATATCTATATATCTCTATCTCATATATATATACATACAATGTACAAATAGTTAAAGGACACAAGATAAAATGAATAAGCATAAATATGGGTTGTATTTACAATGGTGTTTGTTCTTCACTGGTTGCCCTTTTCTCGTGGCAACAGGTCACAGAAGATAAGATATGCATATTATTAGTAGATTTGAATAGTTTCTAAAACTGTTTGAATCATATCTGAGTATAACAGAACATACTAAGCAGGCGAAACCCCGAGGACAAACAGATTATTTTTTTTGAGGTCACTCTCTTCATTGGGAATCCAGATTTCTAAATGGACCTTCTTGCAGTTCCTATCGCTTCCACTGGATGTCACCAGTCTTTAGAAATTGGTTGAGGTCACTTTTACATGAACAAAAGGAACAGACGAAACCAGGGAAAGAGAGGAAAGCGAGAGGGCAAGGGGACATATTCAAATAAATACATATCCAACAAGTGTAGCCTACTTTTTTTTTAAATTAACAATAGATGTACCTGGTTGCCATGGCTACCCAAACACACAGGTGTACACGACATGGTTACATTCTCCAGCTGTACAGTTACACCAACAAAACCACACAAAAACAGACGTGCATGCTTTGCAACGTTTCTAAAAAAACAATCAATCTATTACGAGTAAGAAGGAAATGTGGTATATTGCCTGATTAAACATTTTTTGTGACCAAAGTCTTTTAACCAAAATTTCAGAGAACACAAAATTGTTCACCTGCGCCTTTATGGGCGGGAGGTTACCGTGGTAACACGACTCGAGTCATGTTTGTACCTGTGAGATTGAGTCTGACTAGTAAGAAGAGTGGTCTTCTCTTCAGTTGAAACTCTAAACAGAGAAAAACTTCCTATCATGTAAACAAAACAATGTAAATTGCAAAGAAAAACTTGAGACTTCAGAGTTTAATTTCTAGTAAACTAGACCAACGTCATGCCTGTACGTAGCTCTTCGCATGCCCACAGCCCACAGGCCAGGCAGTGTAGCGGCGCAAGATGGAATAGGCTAAATAGGATTTTTTTGTTGTTCTTTAACTTTGTGCGATTCATTTATCAGCTATGAAACAAAATGGCACAAAATAAACATCTGCCGTCTCAGCCACCGCCTGTTAACAAGGGAGTACCACAAGGCTCAATCCTAGGCCCCAATCTCTTCTCAATTTACATCAACAACATAACTCAGGCAGTAGGAAGCTCCTCTCATCCATTTATATGCAGATGATACAGTCTTATACTCAGCTGGTCCCTCCCCGAATTTTGTGTTAAATGCTCTACAACAAAGCTTTCTTAGTGTCCAACAAGCTTTCTCTACCCTTAACCTTGTTCTGAACACCTCCAAAACAAAGGTCATGTGGTTTGGTAAGCAGAATGCCCCTCTCCCCACAGGTGTGATTACTACCTATGAGGGTTTAGAGCTTGAGGTAGTCACCTCACACAAGTACTTGGGAGTATGGCTAGACGATACACTGTCCTTCTCTCAGCACATACCAAAGCTGCAGGCTAAAGTTAAATCTAGACTTGGTTTCCTCTATTGTAATCGCTCCTCTTTCACCCCAGCAGCCAAACTAACCCTGATTCAGATGACCATCCTTCCCATGCTAGATTATTGCGAAATCATTTATAGATCAGCAGGTAACGGTGCTCTCGAGCGGCTAGATGTTCTTTACCATTCGGCCATCAGATTTGCCACCAAAGCTCCTTATAGGACACATCACTGCACTCTATACTGCTCTGTAAACTGGTCATCTCTGTATACCCGTCACAAGACCCACTGGTTGATGCTTATTTATAAAAACCCTCTTAGGCCTCACTCCCCCTATCTGAGATATCTACTGCAGCCCTCATCCTCCACTTACAACACCCGTTCTGCCAGTCACATCCTGTTTAAAGGTCCCCAAAGCACAGACATCCCTGGGTCGCTCGTCTTTTCAGTTCGCTACAGCTAGCGACTGGTGCGAGCTGCAACAAACACTCAAACTGAACATTTTTATCTCAATCTCTTTATTCAAAGACTCAATCATGGACACTCTTACTGACAGTTGTGTGATGTAATGTTGTCTCTACCTTCTTGCCCTTTGTGCTGTTGACTGTGCCCAATAATGTTTGTACCATGTTTTGTGCTGCTACCATGCTGTGATGCTGTCATCTTAGGTCTCTTTACGTAGTGTTGTCTCTCTTGTTGTGATGTGTGTTTTGTAATATATTTATATTGTTATTTGTTTTTTTGTTTTAAATCCCAAGCCTCTGTCCCCGCAGGAGGCCTTCTGGTAGGCCGTCATTGTAAATAAGAATGTTCTTAACTGACTTGCCTAGTTAAATAAAGGTTCAATTAAAAGAAAAATATTTTAAAAGATACTGCAGCCAACGCCAAAATCTATCCGCATTTGGCAGGTGTTGATTTTAGGCCCTGAAGAGCATGGAGAGGGAAATGGCCAACAGAGAGAGGGAGCAGAATTACCATAGAAACCAACAGAGAGGAGAGGCAGCAGGATTACCATAGAAACCAACAGAGAGAGGAGAGGCAGCAGGATTACCATAGAAACCAACAGAGAGAGGAGAGGCAGCAGGATTACCATAGAAACCAACAGAGAGAGGAGAGGCAGCAGGATTACCATAGAAACCAACAGAGAGAAGCAGCAGGATTTACCATAGAAACCAAGAGGCAACAGGATTACCATAGGGCAGCAAGATTACCATAGAAACCAGAGAGATGCAGCAGGATTTACCATAGAAACCAAGAGGCAACAGGATTACCATAGGGCAGCAAGATTACCATAGAAACCAGAGAGATGCAGCAGGATTTACCATAGAAACCAAGAGGCAACAGGATTACCATAGGGCAGCAAGATTACCATAGAAACCAGAGAGATGCAGCAGGATCACTATAGAAACAAATCTCAGCCCATTAATTTTAAGACAAATAAAGGTGTAGCTGCCCAGCCCAATCAGTCTGTAGACAACCATTTAACACACACAGTGTGTAAGTGTCCGTTCCCTCATACTAAAGCATCACGACAGCTGGAGAGACTAACAAAAGAGAGGGGAAAGAAGGTGGCACAACAATGGCGTTCCCTTTAAACTCGATGAAAGAGCCGGCGTTCCCACCTTTAAACTCGATGAAAGAGCCGGCGTTCCCACCTTTAAACTCGATGAAAGAGCCGGCGTTCCCACCTTTAAACTCGATGAAAGAGCCGGCGTTCCCACCTTTAAACTCGATGAAAGAGCCGGCGTTCCCACCTTTAAACTCGATGAAAGAGCCGGCGTTCCCACCTTTAAACTCGATGAAAGAGCCGGCGTTCCCACCACATACAGACTGGGATTAGCAGATGTGAGCAGACTGTGTGCATGTCAGGGTTTCCGTTAAGCATTGAAGTTTAACTTTCGTTTGAGTATGCCTACAGTGAAAAGACTACAACCGCAGGGCTCCATTTAGTTGCATTTTTGCAACCCTTTGACTTGGCGGTGAGAGTTTAAAAAATATATAGATTATTGGTCGCATTGGTGAGAGTTGCACCTCACTCAAAACATCACATTACTTTTTAGGAAGCTGAAACCATTTGGTCAAACCATTAAAAGTACATTATCCTCATGATTCCTGTAATGAAAGGGTCTGCCTGTACCGGTTTCTCTGGGGCCTGCTGCTGTGTCTAGCAAGCCACTCTCCTTTCCTAGGGGGTAAAAAAACAAAAAACAATGGAGATCGTATAACAATTTAAAATCGTGGGGAAAACACCGCTATCCTGTTGTCAGAGACGGATGTTCACTGTTCAACGGTTTACCTTTTCTTTCTCAACCAAAAGCAACTATTTTACAAACAAGGTATTTTAAATGGCTTTAAAAAGAGAGAACACGTAATGTGCATAGGTCTCATTTCGCAATAGGCCATAACTGAAAAGTTTTTTGGGGGGGGACATTGAATGTCCTGTTAAAATAACACATGGCTATTAGCAGTAGGTAGTAAAGGTAGCGATCGAGCTAATGTGAGTTTCAACTTCCTCGGGTGGTGAAAAATAAATGAGAAATAAATGAGGCTATGATATTATAACACAAAGATGCAGGCAAAATAATATCCATTGAATATTGTGTTTATATATAAACATTCTGCAGCCCTATTTTCCACAGTAAAATATAAATAATAAAATAACAGCATAATTGTCTACCCAAAATGTTTGACAGTCACTGGATAAGGTTGCACATTTAAATATTTTTATCAAAGATTAAACAGCTTATTTCTTCAATACCATCTCAGTAGTCTATTTTTAATAAAAGCACTGAATATGACACACACACACACACACACACACACACACACACACATTCAAAAGATTGGGGACACTTAGAAATGTCCTTGTTTTTTTTTTTAAGAAAAGCACATTTTTTGTCCATTAAAATAACAAATTGATTAGAAATACAATGTAGACATGGTTAATGTTGTAAATGACTATTTTAGCTGGAAACGGCAGATTTTGTAATGGAATATCTACATAGGTGTACAGAGGCCCATTATCACCAACCATCACTCCTGTGTTCCAACGGCACATTGTGTTAGCCTTTTAAAATGATAAACTTGAATTAGCTAACTGATCATTAGAAAACCCTTTCGCAATTACATTAGCACAGCTGAAAACTGTTGTTCTGATTAAAGAAGCAATAAAACTGGCCCTCTTTAGGCGAGTTGAGTATCTGGATCATCAGCATTTGTGGGTTCGATTACAGGCTCAAAACGGCCAAAAACAAAGAACTATCTTCTGAAACTCGTCAGTCTATTTTTGTTCTGAGAAATGAAGGCTATTCCGTGTGATAAATTGCCAAGAAACAGAAGATCTCGTACAACACTGCGTACTACTCCCTTCACAGAACAGCACAAACTGGCTCTAACCGGAATAGAAAGAGGAGTGGGAGGCCCCGGGGCACAACTGAGCAACAAGACAAGTACATTAGAGTGTCTAGTTTGAGAAACAGACACCTCACAAGTCCTCAACTGGCAACTTCATTAAATAGTACCCGCAAAACACCAGTCTCAACGTCAACAGTGAAGAGGCGACTCCGGGATGTTGGCCTTCTAGGCAGAGTTCCTCTGTCCAGTGCCTGTGTTTTTTTTGCCCAACCATCTTTTATTTTTATTGGCCAGACTGATATATGGCTTTTTCTCTGCAACTCTTCCTAGAAGGCCAGCATCCCGGAGTCGTCTCTTCCTTGTTGACGTTGAAACTGGTGCTATTAACCTATTATGCTGCAAAACCTATGGTGGTGAAGGCAGTGCACACCGGTGCATCAACTGACTATGACAATTTATATTCATTTTAACTAGGCAAGTCAGTTAATAAGAACAAATTCTTATTTACAATGACGGCCTACCCCGGCCAAACCCGGACGACGCTGGGCCAATTGTGCGCCGCCCTATGGGACTCCCAATCACAGTCAGATGTGATGCAGCCTGGATTATTGAACTTGAGGTGAGGAAGAATGTTTTACGCCTACCAGCTACTCCTATAAATCAAACAATATAAATGCTTATCTTTACATCCCAAAAAAATATTCTGATCTGAAATGTACAAATTAGCCTCCTTCTGTACACGTGTCTCTCTCTATTGTAGCTTTTCCACCAGCATCTCGTTCTCTCTCTGGGGCCTAAGCTCGTCTTCATTGATATTAGTTTATATTCTGTATAATTAATATTGTACAGCGGACCGCTAAGCTTCAATACCCTGACGCAGTTACTGCTCAAAAATCACAGCAGAACCGTGAAGTAGACAATAGTTTAAAGAAAGGTTTAAAAAACAACAACAATAGGTTAGAAAGTTGTGCATATGCTGCACATCGAAGCACAAGGAAGTGTCAACAGGCTGTTAAAGGACATGTAAATGTGGCTCATTGGGCCACTATCCCTCGGTTACTGATGGTGCTGGCTGCGTGGGTGGATACCCTAATGGGTTATGCACCCAATTCATTATGGGTGACTGGTACATATATATTTTTTAATCCATTTTAAAAAGTTCAATAAATTTAAAAAACATTCCCTGTCCGGTGGCACATTTTCATAACGGAAACCTTGTGTGTGTGTGTGTGTGTGTGTGTATATGTGTGTATATGTGTGTATATGTGTGTATATGTGTGTATATGTGTGTGTATGTGTGTGTATGTGTGTGTGTGTGTGTGTATGTGTGTGTGCATCTGCAGTGTGAGAAAAACAAATCACTGGATGAGAGTGAACCCTCTCACCCCCCATAAAAAAGAGGGAGGGAGAGCTAAATGGGGAGAAAGGGGAGGGTAGAAGAAAAGAGGGGGGAGGGAGGGAGGATTACACAGACTATACCAAATATTAACACCTTCCTAATAATGAGTTGCACCAGGGGACAATCCCCCATACAGTAGAGTTGAGCTAGCCAGTCAGTCAGCCAGCCAGCCAGCCAGCCAGCCAGCCAGCCAGCCAGCCAGCCAGTAAATACAGAGTACATCCTTTTGGCGAAAGCTCGTCTCACTGCCGTTTTATAAACCAGGCCCAGGTAGTTCAAAGAAAAATACAAAAATACACATACATACATGCACACATACTGCTCAAAAAAATAAAGGGAACACATCCTAGATCTGAATGAATGAAATATTCTTATTAAATACTTTTTTCTTTACATAGTTGAATGTGCTGACAACAAAAATCACACAAAAATGATCAATGGAAATCAAATTTATCAACCCATGGAGGTCTGGATTTGGAGTGACACTCAAAATTAAAGTGGAAAACCACACTACAGGCTGATCCAACATTGATGTAATGTCCTTAAAACAAGTCAAAATGAGGCTCAGTAGTGTGTGTCCTCCACGTGCCTGTATGACCTCTGCTCCTGATGCGGTGGCGGATGGTCTCCTGAGGGATCTCCTCCCAGACCTGGACTAAAGCATCCGACAACTCCTGGACAGTATGTGGTGCAACGTGGCGTTGGTGGATGGAGCGAGACATGATGTCCCAGATGTGCTCAATTGGATTCAAGTATGGGGAACGGGCGGGCCAGTCCATAGCATCAATGCCTTCCTCTTGCAGGAACTGCTGACACACTCCAGCCACATGAGGTCTAGCATTGTCTTGCATTAGGAGGAACCCAGGGCCAACCGCACCAGCATATGGTCTCACAAGGGGTCTGAGGATCTCATCATGGTACCTAAAATGGCATTCAGGCTACCTCTGGCGAACACATGGAGGGCTGTGCAGCCCCCCAAAGAAATGCCACCCCACACCATGACTGACCCACCGCCAAACCGATCATGCTGGAGAATGTTGAAGGCAGCCGAACGTTCTCCACGGCGTCTCCAGACTCGGTCACGTCTGTCACATGCTCAGTGTGAACCTGCTTTCATCTGTGAAGAGCACAGGGCGCCAGTGGTGAATTTGTCAATCTTGGTGTTCTCTGGCAAATGCCAAACGTCCTGCACGGTGTTGGGCTGTAAGCACAACCCCCACCTGTGGACATCAGGCCCTCATACCACCCTCATGGAGTCTGAATGTTTGAGCAGACACGTGCACATTTGTGGCCTGCTGGAGGTCATTTTGCAGGGCTCTGGCAGTGCTCCTCCTGCTCCTCCTTGGACAAAGGCGGAGGTAGCAGTCCTGCTGCTGGGTTGTTGCCCTCCTACGGCCTCCTCCACGTCTCCTGATGTACTGGCCTGTCTCCTGGTAGCGCCTCCATGCTCTGGACACTACGCTGAGAAACACAGCAAACCTTGCCACAGCTCGCATTGATGTGCCATCCTGGATGAGCTGCACTACCTGAGCCACTTGTGTGGGTTGTAGACTCCGTCTCATGCTACCACTAGAGTGAAAGCACCGCCAGCATTCAAAAGTGGACAGTTTGATTTCACAGAAGTGTGATTGACTTGGCGTTACAATTTTGTTGTTTAAGTGTCACCTTTACACCCCCCCCCCCCCCCCCCGGTAAAGTGAAAAGCTGAGAGCTAGGGGTGTAAGGATTGACCATCCATGATATCAAAACTTAGTTTGAACCATGTTTTGGGGCAATATAGTGTTTGTTTACAAATGTTGAACAAGCTTTTGAAATTTTGGGTTCCAATGGGGTGCGACAGTTGAACTAAACTCATGAGGCATGTACCAGCTGTATTCTGGCATTTACCAGCTGTATTCTGGCATTTACCAGCTGTATTCTGGCATTTACCAGCTGTATTCTGGCATTTACCAGCTGTATTCTGGCATTTACCAGCTGTATTCTGGCATTTACCAGCTGTATTCTGGCATTTACCAGCTGTATTCTGGCATTTACCAGCTGTATTCTGGCATTTACCAGTTGTATTCTGGCATTTACCAGTTGTATTCTTCAAGAATCAAGGGTTGTATATAATTTATCCGTCCATGGATGTAGCAACTGCTGGTTGCCCCTTTAAGACCTCTGTGTATTTGTCTCCATTTAACCAGGTAAGTCCTTGAGAACACATTGTATTTCACAATAACAACCTGACCAAGACGAAGATCAATGAAGCGTGCAGCAAGACAAGCAGACAAGGTCACTGACAAAGCAGACAAGTCTTAAAAACACCCTTAACTCAAACTCTGAACAGTTAACGTGGTAAACAAACACACAGTTATAACTACTGTAGAGCGGGCACACAGGTGACCAGAAAACAATTAGCATACCTGTGTTCCATATGGAGCAACCCACCAATGAGGGACCTCCAGTTGAAGCATGTGTAAACTCCGTGTGTGTAAACCTGGTGTACATTCACCTCTCGAAGGATCTGCACTGTGTCTGTTCTGTTTTCTAGAATGACATCACTTTATTTAACTCTTTCTCTTGAAAGGGAAACTGAAGATCAAGTAGAACTATTTTTGTTAGTGTCAAACTACTCCACCTATGCAAATACTGAAATTGAAGTGTGCAGGCAGGGGCACATTTTTTTTTTTTTTAAACATGGATATTATCCTCAGTTAAATAAAAAGGCCAAAAAAAAATGTTTTACTTCAAACCAAAAAAAAAAAAAACTTTAAAAATATATGTATTTTAGAGAGAAAATATATTCTTCCTCAGATTAATATGGGAAAACATATATTTATTTTTTAACGACACTTAGCATTTCAGTTTGATTGGTTGATTTCTGAGCCATCGCATTTCAAAACGAATCAATTAATCATCATCCTTCTGTAGCTCAGTTGGTAGAGCATGGCGCTTGTAACGCCAGGGTAGTGGGTTCGATCCCCGGGACCACCCATACGTAGAATGTATGCACACATGACTGTAAGTCGCTTTGGATAAAAACGTCTGCTAAATGGCATATATTATCATCATAGCGTAATGAAGCCATTTATTCTGACCTACGCTCCTCCGGTCGCATCATTTTTCAAAAGTCATCCTAACCATATTTACTAAAAGGAGAAACAGCATTTTCTTTTTTATATATAAATAAACATTTATTCAGCCACAAAATAAAACAAAATTGCCATTCCCCTCCTAACTCCGTTGAAAGGTTTAATGACAATAGAATCATACAGCTTTTATGACCAAGCACTTGAGGGTCTGAGTGAGCCGGCGCTGAGGAATATGCATCCCTGTAGCAGGAAACCGACGAGAGGAGAGGGAAACGGGTTGAGAAGGGTGTATGGGAGAGACCAAGAGCAGTGGGTTTATCTCATTTATTTTTTTATTTCACCTTTATTTAACCAGGTAGGCTTGTTGAGAACAAGTTCTCATTTGCAACTGCGACCTGGCCAAGATAAAGCATAGCAGTGTGAACAGACAACACAGAGTTACACATGGAGTAAACAATTAACAAGTCAATAACACAGTAGAAAAAAAAGAGAGTCTATATACACATTGTGTGCAAAAGGCATGAGGAGGAGGCGAATAATTACAATTTTGCAGATTAACACTGGAGTGATAAATGATCAGATGGTCATGTACAGGTAGAAATATTGGTGTGCAAAAGAGCAGAAAAGTAAATAAATAAAAACAGTATGGGGATGAGGTAGGTAAAAATGGGTGGGGTATTTACCGATAGACTATGTACAGCTGCAGCGATCGGTTAGCTGCTCAGATAGCAGATGTTTGAAATTGGTGAAGGAGATAAACGTCTCCAACTTCAGCGATTTTTGCAATTCGTTCCAGTCACAGGCAGCAGAGAAATGAAATGAAATTACACTACCATCAGGAGACATGGGCTACATAGATACGGCCCTATAAAATCTGTGTTGCAGACAGAATCCAGACATTAAAACCAAACTTAGTAGAAAAATCAACAAGATGCATTTTTAAAACACATTTAATTGCCCAAGATAAATCATAAGATACGAACAAAATGCATCAGGAGCTAGGTTTCCATCCAATCGGAGACAGATTTTAATGTGAATATTCAAAAATATGCATAAATAAAATATGCACATTTTTCCCCACCAGAGATGCATTTATCAAATTAACTTGTTGTGGATAAAAGTCTGATTATTGACATAGCCACAAAAAAAAAATAACTTTAAGATGTTAAAAATGGGGTTCCATTGCATTTACAACTCTACTAAATGGTTGTCCAAAACAAATTGCCGTTATATAGCAACACGTTCCCCCTTTGGTATTGGCAGGTACGCTCCACCCAACAGCATGCAGATACAGTCTGGGTTCAGCCGACATGAGATTTCTTTTTAAATGTCAAACTGTAGCCAAGCATCAATCATCCATGTCACCAGAATAAGACCTTTGACCTTTGAAAGGGAGAATCAAAGTTCATCACCGTGCAGTTTCACCACCCTGTGAAGTTCATCGTAACTTATTTCATCGGTAGACTAATAAACTGCATGGTTTCCCTAAATCCAAGTTTACTTCAATATGATAATGGTTATTTATACCAATATTTGCGCTTCAGTTTCCACCGCCATTTCTCACAATTCATTTTACAAAACACAAGAGCCCCATCTTGTCAAGGAAGATATGGAAAGTTTTCCTATATATGTGCTGTTTCCATCAGGCTTGTCGTGACATTTCTTTTTAATCAGACATGTAGTTTACTCTGATAAAATGAAAACCTGGTTAGTGATTTGTATTTTTCCTGCAACTTTCTTAAAAACGGCTCAGGAATGCTCTCGTCCGTGTTTGCCGTGCGTGCGCTAAATCGTTGTATAGCCGTCAGCGATGATGCTAATGACAACCTTCTCCTGGTAGATGGAAAGACTACCCCAAAACCCTTCGCAATTAAATGCTAACTACCAAGTAGACTATACCTACAGTGCCTTGCGAAAGTATTCGGCCCCCTTGAACTTTGCGACCTTTTGCCACATTTCAGGCTTCAAACATAAAGATATAAAACTGTATTTTTTTGTGAAAAATCAACAACAAGTGGGACACAATCATGAAGTGGAACGACATTTATTGGATATTTCAAACTTTTTTAACAAATCAAAAACTGAAAAATTGGGCGTGCAAAATTATTCAGCCCCCTTAAGTTAATACTTTGTAGCGCCACCTTTTGCTGCGATTACAGCTGTAAGTCGCTTGGGGTATGTCTATCAGTTTTGCACATCGAGGGACTGAAATTTTTTCCTATTCCTCCTTGCAAAACAGCTCGAGCTCAGTGAGGTTGGATGGAGAGCATTTGTGAACAGCAGTTTTCAGTTCTTTCCACAGATTCTCGATTGGATTCAGGTCTGGACTTTGACTTGGCCATTCTAACACCTGGATATGTTTATTTTTGAACCATTCCATTGTAGATTTTGCTTTATGTTTTGGATCATTGTCTTGTTGGAAGACAAATCTCCGTCCCAGTCTCAATCAGGTTTTCTTCCAGAATGGTCCTGTATTTGGCTCCATCTATCTTCCCATCAATTTTAACCATCTTCCCTGTCCCTGCTGAAGAAAAGCAGGCCCAAACCATGATGCTGCCACCACCATGTTTGACAGTGGGGATGGTGTGTTCAGGGTGTTGCTTTTACGCCAAACATAACGTTTTGCATTGTTGCCAAATAGTTCAATTTTGGTTTCATCTGACCAGAGCACCTTCTTCCACATGTTTGGTGTGTCTCCCAGGTGGCTTGTGGCAAACTTTAAATGACACTTTTTATGGATATTATTTTAAGAAATGGCTTTCTTCTTGCCACTCTTCCATAAAGGCCAGATTTGTGCAATATACGACTGATTGTTGTCCTATGGACAGTCTCCCACCTCAGCTGTAGATCTCTGCAGTTCATCCAGAGTGATCATGGGCCTCTTGGCTGCATCTCTGATCAGTCTTCACCTTGTATGAGCTGAAAGTTTAGAGGGATGGCCAGGTCTTGGTAGATTTGCAGTGGTCTGATACTCCTTCCATTTCAATATTATCGCTTGCACAGTGCTCCTTGGGATGTTTAAAGCTTGGGAAATATTTTTGTATCCAAATCCGGC
Organism: Oncorhynchus gorbuscha; assembly: GCF_021184085.1. Classification (NCBI taxonomy): domain Eukaryota; kingdom Metazoa; phylum Chordata; class Actinopteri; order Salmoniformes; family Salmonidae; genus Oncorhynchus; species Oncorhynchus gorbuscha. The sequence continues at coordinate 7,660,355 of NC_060187.1, read as the reverse complement.
TTTAAACTTCTTCACAACAGTATCTCGGACCTGCCTGGTGTGTTCCTTGTTCTTCATGATGCTCTCTGCGCTTTTAACGGACCTCTTGAGACTATCACAGTGCAGGGGCATTTATACGGAGACTTGATTACACACAGGTGGATTGTATTTATCATCATTAGTCATTTAGGTCAACATTGGATCATTCAGAGATCCTCACTGAACTTCTGGAGAGAGTTTGCTGCACTGAAAGTAAAGGGGCTGAATAATTTTGCACGCCCAATTTTTCAGTTTTTGATTTGTTAAAATAGTTTGAAATATCCAATAAATGTCGTTCCACTTCATGATTGTGTCCCACTTGTTGATTCTTCACAAAAAAAATACAGTTTTATATCTTCATGTTTGAAGCCTGAAATGTGGCAAAAGGTCGCAAAGTTCAAGGGGGCCGAATACTTTCACATGACACTGTACCTGGCAGAACAATATCATGATTATTTGCATCAATCCAGTGGCCATTCGTTTAGCAAACGATTGTCTTTAACTGCTGTACAGTCACAATAAATTTAAAAAATGGTAACTACACCCAAAAATCTAAAATGGCATCTATTTTATTCCTGATGTGGTTGAAGCATTGTTGTGGACTTGGGGGGAAAAACAACATTTTAGGTTCAATTTTTTATTTATTTAGGAGATTGAGATCAAAACCCTGGAAGAAAAAAAAATGGTGAAAAAAAACATTTTTATTTTTATTTTTATAGGATCCTACATACAAACAAAATACGATAACACAGAAAGTAGCACACAATCACCGTTTCAAATGTCGTGAATTATTTAAGACATTTTAATTTATATTGACTTATTGGATCTCAAACATGAGTTCTGACTTTTAAGATGAGCCTTTGTTGTTGTTTTTTAAAAATAAAGGAATTCATTCACTCATTCAATGCCCTAATCAAGCATTATCTTCACAACTCAGGCAACATATCATTACTACACAGCCCATTGACTTCTACAATTGTCCTAAGTGTATTAATAATCCATGTTCATTTATCATTTTCACTGCCATGATCAACCCTTCCTCCTCTCCCATCAGCAGTGGTTAACAACAGAGTCAGGGCCGCCGTTGCTAACGACAGAGCAGGGCCGCCGTGAGTCAAAGGTCCACTTTTCAGTCATATGACAGACCTCAAAATATATTTAACCCATCAGGTACAGTTACAAGGCAGCACATGCCCCCCTCCCCCAGTCCATGCCCCCCTCCCCCAGCTACCATGCCCCCTCCACCAGCTACCATGCCCCCCTCCCCCAGCTACCCCCCCCCAGCTACCATGCCCCCCAGCCTTGTTTTGCCCTCAGCCTTGTCTGCCAAAAGGGCTCCCAACCCGGCTCGGCATGACAAGCTTGGCTTAACTTGGATTTTATAGTGTGAAGTCATTGACAGTTAAAAACAGGGCATATAGAAAAAGCAACAGGCACATTTCAGATTGTTCTCGGATGGCGTAACGGGGCTGTGTGTGGGATGCCCTTTTCCAACCACATTTCAATGCAGTGATTATGGCCTTAGGAAAGTGTGCCTTTTTATCTATCTAGGAATCCCCAGACTTGTGAAGGAAGGCATCAATGACACCACCAAGTCAGACATAACATCATGTTTCCATGACAACATTATTCACAACAAACTTAAGAAAATAATGACATACATTTTTATTTTACTAAAACTTTATTTCAGCTGAAAGTCTCATTGAGACCAAGGGAGCCTTACAATATTAGGAGAGAGGTTGGGAAACTAGGCCTACACTCCCACTGAACAGACAACATAGGGATGTTTTGGTTTTTCTCCTCACAACCAAACGGTCAGTGATGTATAGCAGGACTCAAAAGGGAAGCTTGTGTTTTTCCTTCTCAGGGCTGATCATTAAGTGGACACGGAGCGCGAGAGGAAGGACTCGCTTTTAAACACACACACAAACAAAAATCATACATTTTGACTACGAGATGGAAGGAGTTGAAATGGGTAATTAGAGAGAAATCAAGAATTAGAGACCCAAAACAAGAAAGATTTAGGAAGAGGACTGAACAGTTCATTTACTTTACATATTGCCCATTTCCCCATAAACACAGTCGGAAGGACAAGGAAGTCCTTAACTTCACAACCCTTGCGATTATTACATGATGACCAAGTGGCTCCGAACGTACCATTGTGTGCACCCCCCCCAGACTCGTTCATGACAAGCAGGTTAAAATACCAACTGTGAACCAACTACATTCATTTGCGGACACGTCGGAATAGGACTGTGGTGGTCCTTACATTGTGTCAGCCTGTGATTATCAGGATCATCAACTGCCGATCTCACGGTAATTGACCGTTAATTAACAAACACATTTAGCATCTCCTGGCTTCCACGCAGCCTACAAGCCACTGACGCAGACCTCCGGAACATCAACCATTTAAACAGTCTAATAAATCCATGTAATATAGCCTACACCTTCACAATAAATCCATGTAATATAGCCTACACCTTCACAATACATCCATGTAATATAGCCTACACCTTCACAATACATCCATGTAATATAGCCTACACCTTCACAATACATCCATGTAATATAGCCTACACCTTCACAATACATCCATGTAATATAGCCTACACCTTCACAATACATCCATGTAATATAGCCTACACCTTCACAATACATCCATGTAATATAGCCTACACCTTCACAATACATCCATGTAATATAGCCTACACCTTCACAATACATCCATGTAATATAGCCTACACCTTCACAATACATCCATGTAATCTAGCCTACACCTTCACAATACATCCATGTAATCTAGCCTACACCTTCACAATAAATCCATGTAATCTAGCCTACACCTTCACAATAAATCCATGTAATCTAGCCTACACCTTCACAATAAATCCATGTAATATAGCCTACACCTTCACAATAAATCCATGTAATAGCCTACACCTTCACAATAAATCCATTTAATATAGCCTAAACCAGGTATTCCCAAACTGGGGCAATGCAGCCGGGAGTACGCCAAATAAAAATGTGATTCACATTAAAAATTTCTATTTTATTTAAAAAATATATATATCTCTGGCCTGAATGATATATATATATTTTTTTTAAGTTCACTTTTTCAAACAGTACATTTATATTTTCCAACGGGGCTATACATTTTGGGGAAGTTTTTTTTTTTTTCCTCTCCTGAGTAGCCTCGTTTCACTGCCAAAAATAAAATGAAGCCATCTAGTGTTGAGCGAAATAACAACACAATAACAAATACAGGTAGCCTTGTCAAATAATTAACATCCAATCACATTCCTCTCTCGCGGGAAGCGTTCACTCTTGCGCAGACATTTAGAAACATGACAATTTGATAAATAAGCCAAGGGAGTTTGTTGAGCGAGAATAAAGATGACTTTCCAGTAGTAATACATGTATAAAAGCAACAGATACCATTGATAAGAAGGGGCTTGAAGAGTCTTATATGGTGATCTACCAAGTGGCTGGGACAGGCAAGCACCATACTATAGTGGAGGACTTCATTCTTCCTGCTGCTGTGGATATGGCTGAGACAATGCTGGGGGAAAAGGCCAAAAAAAACTACACAGACAATGTCTTCATCAAACAACACTGTTTCACGAATCATCAGTGAGATGGCAGGGAATGTTTTGAAACAATTACTGCTTCGCATACAAGCCAGTGAATGATATGTGTTACAGCTGGATGAGCCAACAGACGTGGCGGGCCTGGCACAGCTCCTGGTATATGTCCGTTACGTTTATGGGGGGGTCAATTAAGGAAGACATTCTCTTTTGTGGCGGCAGGGTAGCCTAGTGGTTAGAGTGCGTGACTAGTAACCGGAAGGTTGCGAGTTCAAACCCCCGAGCTGACAAGGTACAAATCTGTCATTCTGCCCCTGAACAGGCAGCTAACCCACTGTTCCTAGGCTGTCATTGAAAATAAGAATTTGTTCTTAACTGACTTGCCTGGTTAAATAAAAGGTCAAACTAAAATTTAAAAGAAACCAGGACAACAGGAGAGGATATTTTTTTAAGTATTGGACAGCTTTGTGACATGAAATGGACTTTGGTGGTCAAGATGTGTTGGTATCTGTACTGATGGCCCAAAAGCCATGACAGGGAGACAAAGTAGAGTGGTAACGCGCTTGCAAGCAGTTGTTCCCGAGAGGCTCTTGCTGCCAAGGGAATGCCTGACAGCTTGAAAGACGTTTTGGAGACCACAGTGAAAATGGTTAACTTCGTTAAAGCAAGGCCCCTGAACTCTGGTGCATTTCCTGCATTATGCAATTATATAATTCACTTGTCTGACTGCTTGCATGATGACAAGTTTCTCACACGATTGGCCTATCTGGGTGATGTTTTTTCTTGCCTGAATGATCTGAATCTAGGATTACAGGGACTCTCCACAATTATACAACGTGCGGGACAAAAATTGAGGCTATGATTAAGAAAGCGCTCTTTTCTGTCTGCATTAACAAGGACAACACGCAGGTCTTTCCATCATTGTGTGCAAATGAACAAGCTTACAATGTCAAATGTGATATAGCGAAGCACCTGAGTGAGCTGGGTGCGCAATTACACAGGTACCTTCCTGAAACGGACGATACAATCAACTGGATTTGTTATTCCTTTCATCGGCCGATGTCTAGTGTAACACCGAGGTGCAAAACCGGAGTGAAAGCTGACGTGCCTACCTACATAACGTAGGTACATGACGTATTAACGCCACGGAAAAAATGTTGCGCCCACACGTGCAACAGCATTCCTAACCTAGCCCACAATGTCTGCTGTGTGGATCGAGCAGTCAACAAGTCCAGCAGTCATTTGAAAAAGAGTAACAACAATTCCGTGAGACAACTCAAAAAGGCGAAATCCATTAAAGCCAAGATAATGGAATTCATTGCCCTTGACAAACAACCGTTCTCTGTTGTGGGTGATGTTGGCTTTTGCTGACTGGTTTTCAACTGCAACTTCTGGAGTAGTTAGCTTTAGCTTGGTACCTAGCTAGCACCAAGTCGAACAAATGGTGCTTTAATACCAACGCAGTATTGTGAACACATTGTCTGTGGCCAGTGTTTGCAGACTTTTTTCTTTATTTTTTTTAATACAGCTTTGACAGTCCTACTGGAGCTTTTTTGACACAAAGACCCCAGAGGGCGTTCCATAGCAGAGACCCCAGAGGGCGTTCCATAGCAGAGACCCCAGAGGGCGTTCCATAGCAGAGACCCCAGAGGGCGTTCCATAGCAGAGACCCCAGAGGGCGTTCCATAGCAGAGACCCCAGAGGGCGTTCCATAGCAGAGACCCCAGAGGGCGTTCCATAGCAGAGACCCCAGAGGGCGTTCCATAGCAGAGACCCCAGAGGGCGTTCCATAACAGAGACCCCAGAGGGCGTTCCATAACAGAGACCCCAGAGGGCGTTCCATAGCAGAGACCCCAGAGGGCGTTCCATAACAGAGACCCCAAAGGGCGTTCCATAGCAGAGACCCCAGAGGGCGTTCCATAACAGAGACCCCAGAGGGCGTTCCATAACAGAGACCGTTCCATAACAGAGACCCCAAAGGGCGTTCCATAGCAGAGACCCCAGAGGGCGTTCCATAGCAGAGACCCCAGAGGGCGTTCCAACAGAGAGTTCCATAACAGAGACCCCAGAGGGCGTTCCATAGCAGAGACCCCAGAGGGCGTTCCATAGCAGAGACCCCCCCATAGCAGAGACCCCAGAGGGCGTTCCATAGCAGAGACCCCAGAGGGCTTTCCATAGCAGAGACCCCAGAGGGCGTTCCATAACAGAGACCCCAGAGGGCGTTCCATAACAGAGACCCCAGAGGGCGTTCCATAGCAGAGACCCCAGAGGGCGTTCCATAACAGAGACCCCAGAGGGCGTTCCATAGCAGAGACCCCAGAGGGCGTTCCATAACAGAGACCGTTCCATAACAGAGACCCCAAAGGGCGTTCCATAACAGAGGGCGTTCCATAACAGAGACCCCAAAGGGCGTTCCATAGCAGAGACCCCAAGGGCGTTCCATAGCAGAGACCCCAGAGGGCGTTCCATAGCAGAGACCCCAGAGGGCGTTCCATAGCAGAGACCCCAGAGGGCGTTCCATAGCAGAGACCCCAGAGGGCTTTCCATAGCAGAGACCCCAGAGGGCTTTCCATAGCAGAGACCCCAGAGGGCATTCCATAACAGAGACCCCAGAGGGCGTTCCATAGCAGAGACCCCAGAGGGCGTTCCATAACAGAGACCGTTCCATAACAGAGACCCCAAAGGGCGTTCCATAGAAATCCTGGTTGCGAATGAAACTGAACAATGAAACAGCACAGCAAGTAAATTAAAGAAACAGGTTTTGATTATGTTTTACTGGTAATGGGGACATACGTAAATACCAACAAAATAACTTATTTGTCAGTGTGGTGTGTGTGTGTGTGTAACCTTTATTTAACAAGGAAAGTCAGTTAAGAACAAATTCTTATTTACAATGACAGCCTACCCCAGCCAAACCTGGACCAATTGTGCACCGCCCTATGGGACTCCCGGGATGTGATACAGCCTGGATTCAAACCAGGGACTGGAGTGACACCTCTTGCACTGAAATGCATTCCCTTAGACCGCTGCGTCCGTGTGTGTGTGTGTTAACTATTTAACTGTACTAGAATGCTTAAAAGACAGCTTAAGACGGGCACTGGCCTTGAATTTCCCAGTGGCATCCCCCTTGTTTGGTCGTAATGCCGCCTTAAAAAAAAATGAATGCAGTGCCCGTTATGCACGTCGGCTAAATATAATAATTATATTTCCATTCTCCCGGTTGCCAATGACCGTGTTCCGTTGCACCTCTCACAGATCTCTCAATTCTTATTAGCCAATGCCTGTCAAGTGACAGGGTCCTTCTCAGGGGAATCTAGGTTCCGAAGTAGGCTACAAGTGAAGACACGTTGAGGACGCAACTGCACGCGCCCTTTTCAAATTCCAAGTCTCATAATACTGAAGAGGTGAGAAGAACTGTCCACGTTTACTTGTACAAAAGTTTAATCCTTCTGTGTGAGAAACAAATATTCAAAACATTGTCTGGGACAGTTGTGGAACGCGATAGATCCTAGATTAAGACAATAATTTGCTTTTTTTTTATATATATGTTTTAAAGCAATGAGGCTGATGCAGCAGCTCAGAACGTTTAGCTTAAAAAGGTTGATAGCCTAATAGTTTATTTCTTCACATTATACGTGCAACAATGTGCACACGGCAGTCAGCTAGAAGGGAAAATGTTCCAAAATGTAATCAATTAGCAGGGGAAACATCTTTCTCAAAAAGTGACTGCAAATACAATTAAGTAATGCTTTATTTATTTTTTTAAAGGTGCATTTTTTGTTGTGAAAATTATCTTCCCCCGGCTTGAAACTCACGCGTCACTTAGGCTCTACACGGATTGTAAAGTAGAATAAATGTGTTTAATTTTAAGACTATATTTGTGATACAAAACCTATAGGCCTATGGGCTTAGAGTACATGAGGTATGGGATGATGATTTGAAAAAGAAGCCTAGTTACCATGGAAACGGTCACGTGGAATTTGACTGCGGTCATGACCGGTGGTGGTGGTAATACGGTCACCATAACAGCCCTAGGTCTAAACAAATCAACATTTATTTGTCACGTGCGCCGAATACAACAGGTGTAGGTAGACCTTACAGTGAAATGCTGAATACAACAGGTGTAGGTAGACCTTACAGTGAAATGCTTACTTACAGGCTCTAACCAATAGTGCAAAAAATGTATTAGGTGAACAATAAGTAAAGAAATAAAACAACAGTAAAAAGACAGGCTATATACAGTAGCCAGGCTATATACAGTAGCCAGGCTATATACAGTAGCCAGGCTATATACAGTAGCCAGGCTATATACTGTAGCCAGGCTATATACTGTAGCCAGGCTACATACCGACACCGGTTAATCAGGCTGATTGAGGTAGTATGTACATGTAGAGATGGTTAAAGTGACTATGCATATATGATGAACAGAGAGTAGCAGCAGTGTAAAAGAGGGGTTGGTGGGACACAATGCAGATAGCCCGGTTAGCCAATGTGCTATACCATACCACTGTTTGGTCGGCCCAATTGATATGCATGAATGTATAGTTAAAGTGACTATGCATATACGATAAACAGAGTAGCAGCAGCATGCAATACACATGAAATATTCATGCAGTCAGCCTGCTGGTGTCCTGGGAGATAAACGCGGGGTTGCCATTTTACCTGAAATACATATGGTCACATTTATTTATTTATTTTTTCAGGACCTTTGTAGAATTTTTACACGGAGTCACAAAATAATGTGTTCTCTTACACAGACAATTAATCCACAGATAAAAAGTGGAAACCTAGTCAGTTATTCTCCCCGTTCATTCTTCTTCTGTGGATTTTATATGGAGGTTGGCATGGCAACCAACTGGACTAGAAGGCTGGACCTCGTTCATCTGTCAATCATCCACATGGGTATATGCTCATAAAAAAAAACATTGAGTGGATGGGAGATGTGGGACTTGCAGTGCGTCAAGCGTCTAAAATAGAACCGAGTTCTGCGCAGACACCCGTAGTCGCAAACAAGGCGTTTCTGTGAAATGATTGAAAAACATGCACGTGTACATATATTTTGCAACAGACGTTTTGGGCAGCATGTTAGGCTATTGCCTTTGTTACATTTCATCTGTTGCATTTGCCTGTAATAATCTAATAGACTTCACGCCACACAATTAGGCTACTTATATAGAATCAAAACAGGTTCAGGGAAAACGCAACTATTCAGACAAAACAATGGCTCAGGCTTTCGTTCATAAACTGTACTTAAGTAAACAAAGTAATTGCATGATCACTGCTTATTTATAATAATTTATTACACTATGTGTTTGTATAAAATAAATGTGGCTGAATGTGATCAGACAGACTGTTTAGCTACAGAAAATGACCATATGTAGTAGCCTAGGTACAGCCACTACCCATGTTTTGGTGAGTGGCGACCATTTTGTGTTCCCTTCAGTGAGGCTGTCAACATCACATCGACCATGAAGAGGGCCAACAACTGAACGTGATGATTTAAGGTTTCCCTTATGAAAACAGCTGAACCTCCCGTTCTCCTTCCACATCCAGACCATAGGCTGCTACAACATATTTTCCCCTGTCACAAATAATGTTTTTCACAGCTCACATTTCCTACCACTACGAATCAGAGAAAACGGACCAAAGAAAATATCCTGGGGCACAATTCTTTACTTGCTTCGTAATATCCATGCATGTTCCTACATGGGTAGCCTATTCAATTTTATTCAAGAACATGGAGGAGTGGGCATAGATAGACAGGACACCTCAAACCCAGAGAAGCCATAGAGAAAGGCCCACCTCAGAGACTCCCAGGCAAGGACATGCTGTTCACATGCTAGATCACCAACGTCGAGATCCATGGCCCGGAAAAGGTCAGCACAGCAGAGAGCCAACCTGCAGACATCAGGCTGTGGTCTACCTACAGGGTGGCCCACTTCAAAACACATTCCACACGCACAACATTGTGGGAAAATATGTGCCCGAGGTTCCCAAACAGGGGCCACGGGAGAGTCAACACAAAAACAATAGACACGCTGCCTTCTGTTCCCAGAGCGAATCAAATGACCGACCTTTCCTATTTCTTTGTTCAGCCGTTCACCAAAGGCGTCAGTCACCGTTTAACACCGTGTTTTCTATGGAGTGTTTTGATAAAAGGGGGAGGGGATTCCCAATTTCCTATCCAAGACTAATACAAATGGAGAGAAAAAAATACAATTGTTGTGGTCACCTGAATAAACTTAAATTAAACGTTGAGCACATACTATGAATTAATTGGTTGGTTCATGGAATGATTCAGTTTATGGGAGTTGGGGTTGTGAGTGACGAGCCGACGCTCTGGAATATCACCCCCCCACCACCACCACCACCACTTCCTACAGAGATTCACTCACAAGTCTGAGAAGAACAAGAAAGGGACCAGGCAGGTGTTACTAGTTTTTCTTTCCGTTACACAGCAGCGAGACAACGGTTGCTTCGTGGATAGAGACTGTGGTCGTGTTCCATCTCCTCCACACCTAACATGTCCTTTGTGACAAACAGACACAGTCAACAGCAGCATATTGCGCCAGAAAAACACGCTATATTGTGTTATCGTTCAGACCCTTATGCACCTCTGTGTGGTTTAGATATCGATACACAATCTCTTCTGCATCAGAATTATGAGACAAATGACAATATAGACTACAGTAATATACATGCAAATACAGCTCAAAACATCCAGCTATTTTGTACGGGGGGTTTTCTCTTTTTTACATTTAATCCCAAATATGGTCACTTCCCACAGAATTCAGTCAATCAGGAACAAAACAGCCCTTGACATATGCTCCAACCCCCCAGAAAGAGATAGCAGCCGTCCTCTAGCAGGGCCCCTCTCTGCAGAAGAAGCCTAAAATACCCAGAAAAATCTCCTTTGAACTCTGGAGCGGTTTAAAGTGAGACAACACTAATGGGATGAGGTTTTTGTCAAATAGCAGATACACCCCAAGTGTCCCCGGTTTGGTTGTAAAACAGAAAGGAAGAGGGCGCAACAGTAAAACAGAGAAGACAAGAAGTTAGACGCACTACTTGTCAGATGCTTTGCTGGATCAGCAGAGATCTTTACTAGCCAAATGCTTGACATAACCTAAGCATGAGACACACCAAGACTGCCGACAGGTACTCAATCACAGTGGGAGGCGCTTCCTTCTCATGCTAGAACAAAAGAGGGACCTGATGTGTGACGACCCGATAGCTACAAACCTATCGCAATGCTCGTCTGTGGCCCCCCCAACAACTTGACTTTGAGCCAATCAGAGAGCATGAACCTCAAACAAACAAAAGGGGGGAGGGGTTTTCTCCGTACATCCATGGATGAGCCAGTCACACTTCATATATAATCTAGCTAGCTGTACACAGACACAACACACACAACAAGACTTCATCCAAGATAGTTAACCACCGTTGCTAGTATTGACGTTATAATTCAATCACAATGGATTAGATAGCTTCCATGAAGGAGCTGCCATTGTTAGTGTGCAGTGTCCCGAACATTAGCTAGCTGGCTAAACATTTGGCTATGCACTGGCAGTATGAGATAATGGAGAGTGAATTAAATTGTTTCTTTGTTGTTATCTAGCTGTGGCCACCTGGCTGTTATCAACAAAAAAACACAGATAGATAGCTTAGACTCTAGACCATAAGCAATACGCATGGATATGCATTGCCAAACATCGCTACTGCCACCTTCTGGTTTGGAGTATTTTAACAAGTGACTGACGACTTCCAAGGTCTTTGCTGTGTGAACACAAAAGAGATCGACTGCCGACACACCGTTCAGATGTGCCAAGTACTGTCGGCAGGCAAACGTTTGACAATCTTGTGTGTGAGCTTTAAGTTTATCTAAATATAAAAGAGACATTGAGATGTGTTCCCTTCATTGAGCCATCACAGTAATCCCTACTAGCCTAATGTTAACAAATGGGCTCTTATGTTCTAGAATGTTCTAAAGTAGATCTGTTAGTATTTATGTCTCAGCCTTGCAGAGAAGCAAACAGAGCATCGCTGGAACAGGGAAACCAGACTGGCCACGTTGAGTGTGGTTTACGGTACATTATTCAATCATTTAATTACACTGCAGTGTCAATGAACACCTGCGTTGCTGATAAGCTAAAATAAAACTTGGATCTCTTTACGATGACCCCCCCATCTACTCATTGGTTTTCACAAGCATATAAACCCACATGAGTGATGGAAAATGAACAAGAGATTAATCAAAGTTAAAACTATGATTTTCCCATTTATCTATGGATTAATCGTTCTAGTAGAGAAGCCCAATTTTGTATGCCTCCGGGTCAAAAGGTTAGGGTTATGACACTGAAGCTGATAGGACTCCAGGTCAAAGTTCTACAAATACCCAGCAACAAGAGGACAACATTCAGTCGAGGTAAATTAACAACCAACAACCCAATGTTTTATCTCCCAGGACAAAATTGTTAGCCACAGCAAGCTAGCTAAAATGTCCATGAACTTTTTATTTGTTTCAAATCAACATACCAAGGTGAAACAGGTAGCTATAGAGAAATGTGTAAAGATTGTAAGTTAGATATTTTCATGAGGTTACATTTTGGGTGTAGCACAAAAAAAAAAAAAATACCACAGCCAAGACTAAAAATAGCTACTTCAGACACACTCACAAAGGGAAATATTCAATTTTACTAGAAAAACCTTTTTGGGAAAATATGTAGAGTCTGGTGAGGCACTTTATCTTGTACCATGTCATCATAATTGTGCATGGCTCCGAGTCATGCTAAGAACATCTACTGAATGGAATGGTACATTTGACCACACTTATTTCACAGTTGTCTGGTAATCCACCTAATATGGTGAGCCTGTGTGGTTTTTTTTTTTACAAATATGTATTATTCTGGTGACTTCAGATGTTTAAAATGAAATAGTTCCAGTGAAGCTCGGAGTACAGTAAGCCATTAGCCAGCCCCTTTACATTATAAAGTAGGCCAAGTTTGCAGAGCAAAGGTAGTAAGTAACCTTAAAAACAGCCTAACTACAACAGAGCAAAGGTAGTAAGTAACCTTAAAAACAGCCTAACTAACTTAAAAACAGCCTAACTACAACAGAGCAAAGGTAGTAAGTAACCTTAAAAACAGCCTAACTACAACAGAGCAAAGGTAGTAAGTAACCTTAAAAACAGCCTAACTACAACAGAGCAAAGGTAGTAAGTAACCTTAAAAACAGCCTAACTACAACAGCAACAGTTGTTAAGTTGTGTGTCTTCTTATTGTAATTACATAGTTTAGCAGTTAAAAAATTGTTTTTATCCTGCAGTTCAATATTCAAACTATGCCATCTTTAGGATGAAACAACAACGTGTCACTTGTCACAGATTTTAAAAAGACATTTTCAAATAACATTTATTTCACTAGGCAAGCCAGTTAAGAACAAATTCTTATTTACAATGACTGCCTACCCCGGCCAAAAACGCTAACAACGCTGGGCCAATTGTGCATCGCCCTATGGGACTCCCAATCACGGCTGGTTGAGATACAGTCTGGAATCGAACCAGGGTCTGTAGTGACGCCTCTAACACTGAGAGGCAGTGCCTTAGACCGCTTGTGCCACTACGGGAGCCCAACTTAACTACAGGCATGGACTACAGCCCAAAAGACTGAATTAGAGGACAGGATTATAGCGACATAAGTATATGGTATGCTGTGAGAAATTTCTTGAATTCTGAGCTGAAAAGGTTTGGATCAATACACAGGGAAAACGTACAACAACAGCTATGAAGGCACTACAGAGTGGGTTCTATATTTTTATGCTGCAATAAAGCTAAAGGATAGAGCCTGTATACTTTAAAAATGTAATGGTTGCACATGCCACCATGATACGCCTTGTTTTTCAAACAAAGTGTATCATAAAACAAGAAATATGAGATATAGTTATAGGGTGCCTGGAATCTTGTTTTGTTTCCTCCATAGTAATAAACATCCTCACACTCACAGTAATTGTCCGACACATGGTGAACGTGTGAATGTGAACATTATTTCAGGCATTTCTTCTGAGAGATGGGCATAGTGTTTGTTATTAATCCTGCATGTATGGGGATTTCATGGACCTTCATAACGTTGGCTAAATGTGTTTACATTTCCAGCTACAACGTGAGTGTGCGTAGCAAGTCGCCATGAAGGGGCCTACGCGTGCAAGCGAATTAGACAATTTCCTGTTTAGATTTTCTGCAACAGACCACCCTAGTCCATATCAGGAGCTAATCTGGCCCTCGGGTTGACGCATCCATGACAGGCCTCAATAATATATTTTAAGAGTGGCCATGGCTAATATTTTAATAACTTTGCTAACAAATATTTGTAAAAACACCATGGGACGCAAATGTGTTTACCATAATTTAGGCAAAAGTCTCATGGTAAAATGGTCAAACAATCATATGGTTTCAGTGACCACTGCATTGAATCCCTCACTTAAATTAAAACGTATTTTTTCCATGGGAATAATAAACACGTGAAATTCGGTGCCTACAATGATGGTAGGATGGGTGGTGTGTAGAGAGTGAGTCACATGAATCATTAACCAGTATTGCATTTAGAATATAGCTATACTTACTTTCTCCATGTGTTAGCCCACCATGACACACCATGTAGATAAAAGTAACCAAAACAGCCGCTGAGGTCCCAAGCCGCATTGTGACTTCGATTGTTTTCTCTTATTTTTAGTGCATCCAAAAACGTGGGGGTGGTTTTGAAGATATCCAAAGTTTGTTTAAAAGAAATGAAAACACAAACAAATATTCAAAAAAAAAAGAGAGAGACGAGAACTAGTCCAGTTAGCCCCCCTTCAAAAGGGGCCGGGGGGGTCCAATGTGGTTGTAACGTTATCTTGATATCTTCCCAGCTAATATTGGTGATATTGGAGTATCCCTGAAACAAATGACCACTAAATAACGTGATCTTGGGTCCTGGCGATACATTTGCGAATAAAAAGCTTCATTTTCTCCACAATTATAAGGGATGGGTCACTTTCATCTGTTCTATATAAAAAAAAGTCTTCCGATTCGAGAAAAAATAAATCCCACAGTGCAAACTAAACTAGTAAAGAGGAACAAGTCGGGATACTAACTACGGACTCATTCCACGACAAAACAGGTTACAATGTTGAAAATACATGGAATTAGCTATGGGCGGTCGTGCTTTTGGTAAAACACTCAGAGACCGTATTTTAATATAATAAAGCAAAAAAACATTTTTAAATTCTTAGTAATGTCGAAATGTGTCCTCTTCTTTCCCCCAAAAAATCCCCAGTTGTTTTTAGCCGAATGTCTATCAACCTAATAACCTAACTAGATAACATTAACTAGTTATAGTAATGGGATCGAGTTGGCTATCTTGCTGTAATCCACAGGTCGCTGATTGAGTGGTTCATGCACCTCCCAAGTATTTCCACTTCTTCGCAGTATCACAGCAAGAACACCTTTTAAGACGTAGGGAATAAAAACATGAACACAACCCCAGGAACTCCTTCGGATTCATGCAGGAAAAGGAAAAAACGCGGATAGCTTTTCCAACGACCTTCCTCTGAACTCCTTCAGTCACGCCACGACAAAAACGAAAACACCCATAAACAATAAACGTGATACAGCGAACGTTACTTGTAGCCATTAAACAAATAATAATCGCCGCTTCCAGCACATTGCTCCGAAGTGTGGAAAAACTTCGATCCCCGTAAACCGTACCTCTTTCAGGTTCCCCCCTTTTCGTCTCTTTCTGTGTCTATCCACCAGTAAACAAGTACTGCCAGTCAGCTGGGGCAGATAGGGGACGTTGGAAAACACGGACTAGAGCTAGTGCGAGAACCGCTGGCTAGTGCGGATTGGACTGTATTGCACTAATACAAAGCCCATCCATGAGCCTGACAAAATTCTCTTTGTGTCACCCAACCAAAAATATTATTAGAACGACAAAAACGCAATCATTCGGAGATGATAGACAATTTAAAATGAATGATTTGGAGTTATTTCTATTACTCCAGCCGGCACGTGTTCATAAACATGTTTATTTTTTTTATGTTCATAGTAAATTGTAATTAAAACTCTTATCTGCCAAGTTGGCTATAAAACTACCAGATAAAGTGATAGGCAGCAGATGCATCTTTAATTTATAATTTGTATCAATATTTATTCTAACTATGATTTCCAAATTGATTTCCAAATTGCACAAATTAATTTGTTTAAGTATAGTGTAGATTCAAAGTAATAATGGAATGTTTTTTTTAGCAGAGACTAGTATAAATAAATAGTCGTATCCTGACCCTGGAGGCAGGAAGGAAGCCTAGTATTGCCTTTAGCTTGGTACACAACAGTCCAGTCATTCAGTTTTGCATGACAAACACATCAGCATAACCCCAGTATTATCACCATGGATTTGACAACATGTTCTGAGTGTGGGAGCTTGTTCATGATTAACATGGTGGTTGCATGCCTTGCATGGAGGACGTCTTTCTCTTCTGTGGTTGTTGTTTGAGGGCAAAGAAATATTTCGAATCATCCAGGATCACATTTCGTCATGTTGTTGTTCAACCAAACCATTTGTCATGGTGGTGTTGCTCATTGAAATTGATCAATGACCAACATGTTAAATATACATTTTTTTAAGTCATCCTTATCTCAGGAAATTACATTCAGCAAAATAAAGTACATGCACTTTTTGTTGTTGTTTCAGATGAATGCTCTCTGTGCCGGCAGCACTGCTTGTTCAGAGCGAGAGGCTGCTGCAGTACTTCTTTGTCCTCTCTCCACCAACACACAAATGGAACATGAATTACATTGATTGGCCCTAAATCTTGCAATGTGAACACCACCAACCCCTTCCAAAAAAAATAATTGAGGAGATACAGGATATATAACACATTTGTTATACCACCTTACAACACCTGTTTAGTACCCTGGTGTTTAGTACCCTGGTGTTTAGTACCCTGGTGTTTAGTACCCTGGTGTTTAGTACCCTGGTGTTTAGTGCCCTGGTGTTTAGTGCCCCGGTGTTTAGTTCCCTGGTGTTTAGTTCCCTGGTGTTTAGTTCCCTGGTGTTTAGTTCCCTGGTGTTTAGTACCCTGGTGTTTAGTTCCCTGGTGTTTAGTTCCCTGGTGTTTAGTTCCCTGGTGTTTAGTACCCTGGTGTTTAGTACCCTGGTGTTTAGTACCCTGGTGTTTAGTACCCTGGTGTTTAGTACCCCGGTGTTTAGTGCCCCGGTGTTTAGTACCCTGGTGTTTAGTACCCTGGTGTTTAGTGCCCCGGTGTTTAGTACCCTGGTGTTTAGTACCCTGGTGTTTAGTACCCTGGTGTTTAGTGCCCCGGTGTTTAGTACCCTGGTGTTTAGTACCCTGGTGTTTAGTGCCCCGGTGTTTAGTACCCTGGTGTTTAGTACCCTGGTGTTTAGTGCCCCGGTGTTTAGTGCCCCGGTGTTTAGTACCCTGGTGTTTAGTGCCCCGGTGTTTAGTACCCTGGTGTTTAGTACCCTGGTGTTTAGTACCCTGGTGTTTAGTACCCTGGTGTTTAGTGCCCCGGTGTTTAGTACCCTGGTGTTTAGTACCCTGGCGTTTAGTACCCTGGTGTTTAGTGCCCCGGTGTTTAGTACCCTGGTGTTCAGTACCTTGGTGTTTAGTACCCTGGTGTTTAGTTCCCTGGTGTTTAGTACCCTGGTGTTTAGTTCCCTGGTGTTTAGTACCCCGGTGTTTAGTGCCCTGGTGTTTAGTGCCCCGGTGTTTAGTTCCCTGGTGTTTAGTTCCCTGGTGTTTAGTTCCCTGGTGTTTAGTTCCCTGGTGTTTAGTTCCCTGGTGTTTAGAACCCTGGTGTTTAGTTCCCTGGTGTTTAGTTCCCTGGTGTTTAGTGCCCTGGTGTTTAGTTCCATGGTGTTTAGTGCCCTGGTGTTTAGTACCCTGGTGTTTAGTGCCCCGGTGTTTAGTACCCTAGTGTTTAGTGCCCTGGTGTTTAGTTCCCTGGTGTTTAGTTCCATGGTGTTTAGTGCCCCGGTGTTTAGTACCCTAGTGTTTAGTGCACTGGTGTTTAGTTCCCTGGTGTTTAGTGCCCTGGTGTTTAGTTCCCTGGTGTTTAGTGCCCTGGTGTTTAGTACCCTAGTGTTTAGTGCCCTGGTGTTTAGTGCCCTGGTGTTTAGTGCCCTGGTGTTTAGTGCCCTGGTGTTTACTACTAAGGGGAAGGAAACAACTGGCGGTCAGTGGGATGTTGTGACTAAGAGGAAGGAAACAACTGGCAGTCAGTGGGATGTTGTGACTAAGAGGAAGGAAACAGCTGGCAGTCAGTGGGATGTTGTGACTAAGGGGAAGGAAACAACTGGCGGTCATTGGGATGTTGTGACTAAGGGGAAGGAAACAACTGGTGGTCAGTGGGATGTTGTGACTAAGAGGAAGGAAACAGCTGGCAGTCAGTGGGATGTTGTGACTAAGGGGAAGGAAAAGAAACAGAGTGAATGAGGACATTTAGGAATAGCTTTCACAAGGTCTGGAACGTCATGGATTTGAACGCCTCTGCTTGCATAATGGAAACCTAAAAATACAGCAGCAGACAGTGCATTCGGAAAGTATTCAGACCCCTTGACATTATATGACATTTACATAAGTATTCAGACCCTTTATTCAGTACTTTGTTGAAGCACCTTTGGCAGCAATTACAGGCTCAAGTCTTCTTGGTTATGACGCTACAAGCTTGGCACACCTGTATTTGGGGACTTTCTCCCATTCTTCTCTGCAGATCCTCTCAAGTTCTGTCAGGTTGATGGGAGCTTCGCTGCACAGCTATTTTCAGGTCTCTCCAGAGATGTTAGAACGGGTTCAAGTCCGGGCTCTGCCTGGGCCACACAAGGACATTCAGAGACTTGTCCCAAAGCCACTCCTGTGTTGTCTTGGCTGTGTGCTTAGGGTCGTTGCCCTGTTGGAAGGTGATCCTTCGCCCCAATCTTAGGTCCTGAGCGCTCTGGAGCACGTTTTCATCAAGGATCACTCTGTACTTTGCTCCGTTCATCTTTCCCTCAATCCTGACTAGTCTCCCAGTCCCTGCCACTGAAAAACATCCCCACAGCATGGTGCTGCCATCACCATGCTTATCCGTAGGGATGGTGCCAGGTTTCCTCCAGACGTAACGCTTGGCATTCAGGCCAAAGAGTCCAATATTGGTTTCATCACACCAGAGAATCTTGTTTCTTTTGACAAACTCCAAGCAGGCTGTCGTGTGCCTTTTACTGAGGAGTGGCGTCCATCAGGCCGCTCTACCATAAAGGCCTGATTGATGGAGTGATGCAGAGATGGTTGTCCTTCTGGAAGTTTCTCACATCTCAACAGAGGAACTCTGGATCTCTAACAGAGTGACCCTCGGGTTCTTCATCACCTCCCTGACCAAGGCTCTTCTCTCCCGATTGCTCAGATTGGCCGGGCGGCCAGCTCTAGGAACCGTCTTGGTGGTTCCAAACTTCTTCCATTTAAGAATGATGGAGGCCACTGTGTTCTTGGGGACCTTCAATGCTGCAGAAATGTTTTGGTACCCTTCCCCAGATCTGCGCCTTGACACAATCCTGTGTCGGAGCTCTACGGACAATTCCTTCGACCTCGTGGCTTGGTTTTTGCTCTGACATGCACTGTCAACTGTGGGACCTTATATAGACAGGTGTGTGCCTTTCCAAATCATGTCCAAACAATTGAATTTACCACAGGTGGACCAATCAAGTTGTAGAAACATCTCAAGAATGATCAATGAAAATAGGATGCACCTGAGCTCAATTTTGAGTCTCATAGCAAAGGGTCTGAATACTAATGTAAATAAGTTACTTCTGTTTTACATTTTTTATGAATTTGCGAACATTTCTACAAACCTGTTTTCGCTTTGTCATTATGAGGTATTGTGATGTCATTATGGGGTATTGTGATGTCATTATGGGGTATTGTGATGTCATTATGAGGTATTGTGATGTCATTATGGGGTATTGTGATGTCATTATGGGGTATTGTTTGTAGATCGACAATGAAATTTTTTTTTTTAAATCCATTTCAGAATAAGGCTTTAAGGTAATAAAATGTGGAAAAAGTCAAGGGGTCTGAATACTTTTCAAATCCACTCTACATACATACACCAATATATAAATATCAATATATAACACAGTACAATGGAGGCATGGCAAACAATAAGAAAACAGTCATGGATAATATGTTATTCCTTATGCCTCAGACTCCTCTCAACTCGTGGCCTGGTTAGGGAGTTGGGACCGAAGCTCCTCTCCTCTCGACTCGTGGCCTGGTTAGGGAGTTGGTACCGGAGCTCCTCTCCTCTCAACTCGTGGCCTGGTTAGGGAGTTGGGACCGAAGCTCCTCTCCTCTCGACTCGTGGCCTCTTTAGGGAGTTGGGACCGAAACTCCTCTCCTCTCGACTCGTGGCCTGGTTAGGGAGTTGGGACCGGAGCTCCTCTCCTCTCCTCTCGACTCGTGGCCTGGTTAGGGAGTTGGGACCGAAGCTCCTCTCCTGTCGACTTGTGGCCTGGTTAGGGAGTTGGGACCGAAGCTCCTCTCCTCTTGACTCATGGCCTGGTTAGGGAGTTGGGACCGGAGCTCCTCTCCTCTCGACTCATGGCCTGGTTAAGGAATTGGGACCGGAGCTCCTCTCCTGTCGACTCGTGGCCTGGTTAGGGAGTTGGGACCGGAGCTCCTCTCCTCTCGACTCGTGGCCTGGTTAGGGAGTTGGGACCGGAGCTCCTCTCCTGTCGACTCGTGGCCTGGTTAGGGAGTTGGGACCGAAGCTCCTCTCCTCTTGACTCATGGCCTGGTTAGGGAGTTGGGACCGAAGCTCCTCTCCTCTCCTCTCGACTCGTGGCCTGGTTAGGGAGTTGGGACCGAAGCTCCTCTCCTGTCGACTCGTGGCCTGGTTAGGGAGTTGGGACAGAAGCTCCTCTCCTCTCGACTCATGGCCTGGTTAGGGAGTTGGGACAGAAGCTCCTCTCCTCTCGACTCGTGGCCTGGTTAGGGATTTGGGACCGAAGCTCCTCTCCTCTCGACTCGTGGCCTGGTTAGGGAGTTGGGACCGGAGCTCCTCTCCTGTCGACTCGTGGCCTGGTTAGGGAGTCGGGACAGAAGCTCCTCTCCTCTCGACTCGTGGCCTGGTTAGGGAGTTGGGTCTGGAGCGCATCAACTCTTGGCTCGTGGCCTGGTTAGGGAGTTGGGACTGGAGTGCCTCTGTGGACTGTGATACGTCAGACCATGTGTTCTGATGGAGGCTGGGATATAGTTGTCCCGGTAACCTGACTACCTACCTGCAGCGCTGCGTCTGCAGCCTTTCCTTATGCTGCAGTGCAGTACCATTCTGGGTCAACAGGTGTCATGGGGGTGTCATTGAGGTCAGTCCCCACCCCCAACACAGTTCCCCAGAAGGTGGGGATTCACATTTTTGGAGACCCCATACTACAAGAATCCTCACTCTGACCATTCACTGGGCTCATACACACACACGCACACGCACACGCACACACACACACACACACACACACACACACACACACACACACACACACACACACACACACACACACACACACACACACACACACACACACACACACACACACACACACACACACACACACACACACACAGACCATCCACTGGGCTCTACCTCTGCCATCAGTCTCATCTGTGTGAGATAAGGAACACACACACTCCCCAGCCCCGTTCCCCCAATCGCGTACACCGACCGTCTGCAAATTAAAGGATTAATATATTTGAATTGAGAGAAACGCTGCCCTTTGTTGCATTGGAAGGCAGTGTAATTAACCAGTAGCCAGGGGAGAGTGAGAGGCAGGAAGCTGAGCCCCTGTTTAGTGTCAGCCTCCATTCTGCCTCAGGGTGCTTCACAGAGGAGGGTCATCTGCAAAACAGACAAAACGCTCCAGGATGATCCTTTTTAAACTGCTCCCTCCATTAGGGGGATGTACTCTTTGGCACTTGCTGTTCCCCGCTGTATAGACAGACTGAGAGTTAGACAAGACAAACAGGGACATGTCTGTCAGTGTCTTTGTCACACGTGGCCCGTCGCCAGAGTTATCTGGTTTAGACCTATTAGTATCCTGGACCATAGAACATATATATTAGTAGCCATATAATAATCATCCCTATAGGAGTAGAGACTATAAATAATCATCCCTATAGGAGTAGAGACTAGAAATAATCATTCCTATAGGAGTAGAGACTATAAATAATCATCCCTATAGGAGTAGAGACAAGAAATAATCATCCCTATAGGAGTAGAGACTATAAATAATCATCCCTATAGGAGTAGAGACTATAAATAATCATCCCTATAGGAGTAGAGACTATAAATAATCATCCCTATAGGAGTAGACACTAGAAATAAACACCCCTATAGGAGTAGAGACTATAAATAATCATCCCTATAGGAGTAGAGACTATAAATAATGACTCCTATAGGAGTATAGACTAGAAATAATCATCCCTATAGGAGTAGAGACTATAAATAATCATCCCTATAGGAGTAGAGACTATAAATAATCATCCCTATAGGAGTATAGACTAGAAATAATCATCCCTATAGGAGTAGAGACTATAAATAATCATCCCTGTAGGTGTAGAGACTAGATATATCATCCCTATAGGAGTAGAGACTAGAAATAATCATCCCTATAGGAGTTGAGACTATATATAATCATCCCTATAGGAGTAGAGACTATATATAATCATCCCTATAGGAGTAGAGACTATAAATAATCACACCTATAGGAGTAGAGACTATAAATAATCATCCCTATAGGAGTAGAGACTATATATAATCATCCCTATAGGAGTAGAGACTATAAATAATCACACCTATAGGAGTAGAGACTATAAATAATCATCCCTATAGGAGTAGAGACTATAAATAATCATCCCTATAGGAGTAGAGACTATAAATAATCATCCCTATGGGTCGGAGGATAGAGGAAAAGAAAACTTTCAAGACAACTTTAGTAAAGAGGCATAACCTGATTTCAGCCAAGTGTCTGTGTGGTGCCAGCAGACAAAAACACATTTCATAACCAGATAAATGTGTGTCTCCCTCTCAGACCAGGCTGACGTGTTGTAGACTCATCCTTCCATTCCTCAGACTCAGACGTGATAAGAAATCATATTGGATGGAGCTGGAGCCTGTTGGTTAACGAGAGAGAGAGATAGAGAGAGAGAGAGAGAGAGAGAGAGAGAGAGAGAGAGAGAGAGAGAGAGAGAGAGAGAGAGAGAGAGAGAGAGAGAGAGAGAGAGAGAGAGAGAGAGAGAGAGAGAGAGAGAGAGAGAACGCACTGCAGAGACATTCTACTCACGTGGATCATTCGGCCACATGGCTGAAAACACAGGCAGCACACCATGTCCACGCTTGATATGCAGTCCACCCAGAATATCCCTGCGGTATATGCTACAGAATTTTAAATACACCACACATTTGTTACACTGTCTTACACAAAAAGAAAGATACTATATAGATACAATCTTTTGTTACACCTCATAGGCTAGTTGCCGTCCTCCAAAATATCTTGCATAACAAAAGAGAATTGCTCAATTTGAGTTTATATCAATAACTTTGACTGCTGAGCACCTAAAATAGCATAGTTTCATGGTTTGGAAACTATGCCAGCAGGTGATGTCAAAGATGCTAGCAAAGACCCCCCACATCTCCACTCATCTCCACTCATCTCTCTCCCCCACCTCTCCACTCATCTCTCTCCCCCACATCTCCACTCATTCTCTCTCCCCCACCTCTCCACTCATCTCTCTCCCCACATCTCCATGCATCTCTCTCCCCCACATCTCCAC
>NC_060187.1:7619396-7631896 GCF_021184085.1 Oncorhynchus gorbuscha | reverse complement strand
AATATCAAATCTGCTTTTCCAGTTGAAAATTAAATATGTAACATTGTGAGTTTGTGATTAGAGATCGCAGAAGAGGAAAAAACATTCTCAGGATTCCTACGACACTGGAACGTGACAATGACACCCTGTGTCCACTCGGGCCTGGGCCTGGGCCGGGCCTGGGAGATGTGCCTTGACAAGTCACCTACACTATCTGCTCCTCCATCTCTCCCTACATTTTTTTTCATGTTTCCCCTGTTCCCAGGGGGAGGAATGTCTCACTGGACTAAGTCGTATTCTCTGGAACACTGCGGGACCCAATCGGAAAGCGATGCAACCAAATTGGTTGACAGTGATCTTAAAAAGGAACGACGTTCTCTCTCCCACACTAAAAAAATACTAAATTATAATATGGTATAAAATACTATAGTACTCACTGTAGTATGTCCTGCAGTATTTACAGTTAACTATAGTATTCACTGTAGTATGTCCTGCAGTATTTACAGTTAACTATAGTATTCACTGTAGTATGTCCTGCAGTATTTACAGTTAACTATAGTATTCACTGTAGTATGTCCTGCAGTATTTACAGTTAACTATAGTATTCACTGTAGTATGTCCTGCAGTATTTACAGTTAACTATAATATTCACTGTAGTATGTCCTGCAGTATTTACAGTTAACTATAGTATTCACTGTAGTATGTCCTGCAGTATTTACAGTTAACTATAGTATTCACTGTAGTATGTCCTGCAGTATTTACAGTTAACTATAGTATTCACTGTAGTATGTCCTGCAGTATTTACAGTTAACTATAGTATTCACTGTAGTATGTCCTGCAGTATTTACAGTTAACTATAGTATTCACTGTAGTATGTCCTGCAGTATTTACAGTTAACTATAGTATTCACTGTAGTATGTCCTGCAGTATTTACAGTTAACTATAGTATTCACTGTAGTATGTCCTGCAGTATTTACAGTTAACTATAGTATTCACTGTAGTATGTCCTGCAGTATTTACAGTTAACTATAGTATTCACTGTAGTATGTCCTGCAGTATTTACAGTTAACTATAGTATTCACTGTAGTATGTCCTGCAGTATTTACAGTTAACTATAGTATTCACTGTAGTATGTCCTGCAGTATTTACAGTTAACTATAGTATTCACTGTAGTATGTCCTGCAGTATTTACAGTTAACTATAGTATTCACTGTAGTATGTCCTGCAGTATTTACAGTTAGCTATAGTATTCACTATAGTATTCACTGTAGTATGTCCTGCAGTATTTACAGTTAACTATAGTTTAAATACTGTCGTAAAAGAAAACTGTTGTATAAACTGTAGTAATTAATGCAGTGTTTTGCAGATCGTAGTATGTTGTATGTTTTTTGTGGACATTACTGTAGTATACTGTAGTATTTACTGTAATGTTTTTGTGGACATTACTGTAGTATACTGTAATATTTACTGTAATGTTTTTGTGGACATTACTGTAGTATACTGTAGTATTTACTGTAATGTTTTTGTGGACATTACTGTAGTATACTGTAATATTTACTGTAATGTTTTTGCGGACATTACTGTAGTATACTGTAGTATTTACTGTAATGTTTTTGCGGACATTACTGTAGTATACTGTAATATTTACTGTATTCATTTTTACGGACTGTAGTATACTGTTGTATTTACTATAGTGTTTATGCAGACATTTCTGTAGTATTTACTAAAGTGTTTTGGTTTTATTATCTTTGACATAGAAGTGGAGGATATCTCCTCTAGGAAACCCCACTGAAGAAATACTAAAAACCTTTTTCCATAACCTGTAAGTAAGTAAGTAAATAAGTAAGTAAGTAAGTAAGTAAGTAGGTCTGCATTCTGAACAGAGAGTTATAACCTGTAGGGAACACAATACGTGGTCTATACTTGGCGTGTAGTTCCTCACTTATGGGATATGCGGGTGGGGAAAGGGCAGGGTATATGCAAATTAAATACTGTGTTATTTACTATAGTTTTCTGCAGTATACTACTGTTTAGTATAAAATTATATATTACGTACTGTAGTATTCTATAGTAAACTGTAGTATTTTTTCCATGTCGGCTGTTAACCATCAATTACAGGGGGAACTGAGGCTCCACTAGTGCTGCCACTGTCAGTAAATTCACCTCACAAAACAATTTCCCCTTTTCGTTGTCATAGTAGCGAGAAGAAGTAAAAACAAACTGTCAAACGTTGATTCATTTTGTTTTCCTCCAGTCCCGGACCGAACCCTGTCAGAGAGGTGTTCCAGAGACAGCCAGGCGAGGTGTGTGTGGCCTGGACTCCTCAATCACAGCACCAAGCCCAACACCAGTACCAAGCCCAGCACCAAGCCCAGCACCAGCACCAGCACCAAGCCCAAAACCAGCACCAAGCCCAACACCAAGCCCAGCACCAAGCCCAACACCAGTACCAAGCCCAGCACCAAGCCCAGCACCAGCACCAGCACCAGCACCAGCACCAAGCCCAAAACCAGCACCAAGCCCAGCACCAGCACCAGCACCAGCACCAAGCCCAAAACCAGCACCAAGCCCAGCACCAGCACCAGCACCAAGCCCAAAACCAGCACCAAGCCCAGCACCAGCACCAGCACCAAGCCCAGCACCAGCACCAAGCCCAGCACCAAGCCCAGCACCAGCACCAAGCCCAAAACCAGCACCAAGCCCAGCACCAAGCCCAGCACCAGCACCAAGCCCAAAACCAGCACCAAGCCCAGCACCAATAACAGCACCAGCACCAATCCCAGCACCAAGCCCAGCACCAATCCCAGCACCAAGCCCAACACCAAGCCCAGCACCAAGCCCAGCACCAGCACCAAGCCCAATACCAAGCCCAGCACCAAGCCCAGCACCAAGCCCAGCACCAGCACCAATCCCAGCACCAAGTCCAACACCAAGCCCAGCACCAGCACCAATCCCAGCACCAAGCCCAGCACCAGTACCAGTCCCATCTTCAGTCCCAGCCCAACCAGGAACCAGACCTCCAGCTGACCACAGCCCACTAACAACCAGGAACCAGACCGCCAGCTGACCCCAGCCCACTATCAACCAGGAACCAGACCTCCAGCTGACCACAGCCCACTATCAACCAGGAACCAGACCTCCAGCTGACCACAGCCCACCAGGAAACAGACCTCCAGCTGACCCCAGCCCACTATCAACCAGGAACCAGACCTCCAGCTGACCCCAGCCCACCAGGAACCAGACCTCCAGCTGACCCCAGCCCACCAGGAAACAGACCTCCAGCTGACCACAGCCCACTCTCAGACCTCCAGCTGACCCCAGCCCACCAGGAACCAGACCTCCAGCTGACCACAGCCCAATCTCAACCAGGAAACAGACCTCCGCTCTGCTCCGCTCGCTTACCAAGAATAGGAGAGGAACTAACTGGGCCCATATTGTGTCTCCACATCCCAGAAGGACAATAAATAAATGAGTATGTTTATAATCTCACATAGACAGAGGGTCTCAACAGTGTGTTCAGTAAAGTGTCTCTGACTGTCAACAAACAGAAACCAGTAGTAGTCTATATGTCTACTGACACGATGAGGGCTGCCCTACAAGCAGCCGTGAGACTCAGCACCGCAAAAGCCAGCAGCTGCTATGAATAGACCTTTTAGAAAACATGGGAGAAAATAGCCCAAATTGGGACACGTGGTTTACGTCTGTATAAATAGTAAAAAAACACAATCAGATCCTAGTGAAAGACTAAACTTAGTGACATGTGATATCTGCATCAGGGAAGGGAAGTGTTGTTCCCTCGTTGACTAATGGGGGACAGGCATTTCTCACACGTCCTCTCTCCCTCAGCGTAGGTGACGTCCTCTCTCTGACAGCCTAGGTAACGTCCTCTCTCTGACAGCCTAGGTAACGTCCTCTCTCTGACAGCCTTGGTGACGTCCTCTCTCTGACAGCCTAGGTGACGTCCTCTCTCTGACAGCCTAGGTAACGTCCTCTCTCTGACAGCCTAGGTGACGTCCTCTCTCTGACAGCCTAGGTAACGTCCCCTCTCTCTGACAGCCTAGGTGACGTCCCTCTCTGACAGCCTAGGTAACGTCCTCTCTCCCTCAGCCTAGGTAACGTCCTCTCTCCCTCAGCCTAGGTAACGTCCTCTCTCCCTCAGCCTAGGTGACGTCCTCTCTCTGACAGCCTAGGTGACGTCCTCTCTCCCTCAGCCTAGGTGACGTCCTCTCTCCCTCAGCCTAGGTAACGTCCTCTCTCCCTCAGCCTAGGTAACGTCCTCTCTCCCTCAGCCTAGGTAACGTCCTCTCTCCCTCAGCCTAGGTGACGTCCTCTCTCTGACAGCCTAGGTGACGTCCTCTCTCCCTCAGCCTAGGTGACGTTCTCTCTCCCTCAGCCTAGGTGACGTCCTCTCTCCCTCAGCCTAGGTGACGTCCTCTCTCCCTCAGCCTAGGTAACGTCCTCTCTCCCTCAGCCTAGGTGACATCCTCTCTCCCTCAGCCTAGGTAACGTCCTCTCTCCCTCAGCCTAGGTGACGTCCTCTCTCTGACAGCCTAGGTGACGTCCTCTCTCTGACTGCCTAGGTAACGTCCTCTCTCCCAAAGCCTAGGTGACGTCCTCTCTCCCTCAGCCTAGGTGATGTCCTCTCTCCCTCAGCCTAGGTGACGTCCTCTCTCCCTCAGCCTAGGTGACGTCCTCTCTCTGACAGCCTAGGTGACGTCCTCTCTCCCTCAGCCTAGGTGACGTCCTCTCTCCCTCAGCCTAGGTAACGTCCTCTCTCCCTCAGCCTAGGTGACGTTCTGTCTCCCTCAGTCTAGGTGACGTCCTCTCTCCCTCAGCCTAGGTGACGTCCTCTCTCCCTCAGCCTAGGTGACGTCCTCTCTCCTCAGCCTAGGTGACGTCCTCTCTCCCTCAGCCTAGGTGACGTCCTCTCTCCCTCAGCCTAGGTAACGTCCTCTAACAGGAATAATAAGTGTGAAGGATTTCCTCCCTCCTCAGCCTAGGTGACGTTCTCTCTCCCTCAGCCTAGGTGACGTCCTCTCTCCCTCAGCCTAGGTAACATCCTCTCTCCCTCAGCCTAGGTGACGTTATCCTCTCTCTGACAGCCTAGGTGACGTCCTCTCTCCCTCAGCCTAGGTAACGTCCTCTCTCTGACAGCCTAGGTAATGCTCTCTGACAGCCTAGGTGACGTCTCTCTCTGACAGCCTAGGTCCCTCTCTGACAGCCTAGGTGACGTCCTCTCTCTGACAGCCTAGGTAACGTCCTCTCTCCCTCAGCCTAGGTAACGTCCTCTCTCCCTCAGCCTAGGTAACGTCCTCTCTCTGACAGCCTAGGTGACGTCCTCTCTCTGACAGCCTAGGTAACGTCCTCTCTCCCTCAGCCTAGGTAACGTCCTCTCTCCCTCAGCCTAGGTAACGTCCTCTCTCCCTCAGCCTAGGTAACGTCCTCTCTCCCTCAGCCTAGGTGACGTCCTCTCTCTGACAGCCTAGGTGACGTCCTCTCTCCCTCAGCCTAGGTGACGTCCTCTCTCCCTCAGCCTAGGTAACGTCCTCTCTCCCTCAGCCTAGGTGACGTTCTCTCTCCCTCAGTCTAGGTGACGTCCTCTCTCCCTCAGCCTAGGTAACGTCCTCTCTCCCTCAGCCTAGGTAACGTCCTCTCTCTGACAGCCTAGGTGACGTCCTCTCTCTGACAGCCTAGGTAACGTCCTCTCTCCCTCAGCCTAGGTAACGTCCTCTCTCCCTCAGCCTAGGTAACGTCCTCTCTCCCTCAGCCTAGGTGACGTCCTCTCTCTGACAGGCTAGGTGACGTCCTTTCTTCCTCAGCCTAGGTGACGTCCTCTCTCCCTCAGCCTAGGTAACGTCCTCTCTCCCTCAGCCTAGGTAACGTCCTCTCTCCCTCAGCCTAGGTAACGTCCTCTCTCCCTCAGCCTAGGTGACGTCCTCTCTCTGACACCCTAGGTGACGTCCTCTCTCCCTCAGCCTAGGTGACGTTCTCTCTCCCTCAGCCTAGGTGACGTCCTCTCTCCCTCAGCCTAGGTGACGTCCTCTCTCCCTCAGCCTAGGTAACGCCCTCTCCCTCAGCCTAGGTGACGTCCTCTCTCCCTCAGCCTAGGTAACGCCCTCTCTCCCTCAGCCTAGGTGACGTCCTCTCTCTGACAGCCTAGGTGACGTCCTCTCTCTGACTGCCTAGGTAACGTCCTCTCTCCCTCAGCCTAGGTGACGTCCTCTCTCCCTCAGCCTAGGTGATGTCCCTCTCCCTCAGCCTAGGTGACGTCTCTCCCTCAGCCTAGGTGACGTCCTCTCTCTGACAGCCTAGGTGACGTCCTCTCTCCCTCAGCCTAGGTGACGTCCTCTCTCCCTCAGCCTAGGTAACGTCCTCTCTCCCTCAGCCTAGGTGACGTTCTCTCTCCCTCAGTCTAGGTGACGTCCTCTCTCCCTCAGCCTAGGTGACGTCCTCTCTCCCTCAGCCTAGGTGACGTTCTCTCATGGGGAAGGAAGTCCTCCCTCAGCCTAGGTGACGTCCTCTCTCCCTCAGCCTAGGTGACGTCCCTCTCTGACAGCCTAGGTGACGTCCTCTCTCCCTCAGCCTAGGTGACGTCCTCTCTCCCTCAGCCTAGGTAACGTCCTCTCTCCCTCAGCCTAGGTGACGTTCTCTCTCCCTCAGTCTAGGTGACGTCCTCTCTCCCTCAGCCTAGGTGACGTCCTCTCTCCCTCAGCCTAGGTGACGTTCTCTCTCCCTCAGCCTAGGTGACGTCCTCTCTCCCTCAGCCTAGGTGACGTCCTCTCTCTGACAGGCTAGGTGACGTCCTTTCTTCCTCAGCCTAGGTGACGTCCTCTCTCCCTCAGCCTAGGTAACGTCCTCTCTCCCTCAGCCTAGGTAACGTCCTCTCTCCCTCAGCCTAGGTAACGTCCTCTCTCCCTCAGCCTAGGTGACGTCCCTCTCTGACACCCTAGGTGACGCCCTCTCTCCCTCAGCCTAGGTGACGTTCTCTCTCCCTCAGCCTAGGTGACGTCCTCTCTCCCTCAGCCTAGGTGACGTCCTCTCTCCCTCAGCCTAGGTAACGTCCTCTCTCCCTCAGCCTAGGTGACGTCCTCTCTCCCTCAGCCTAGGTAACGTCCTCTCTCCCTCAGCCTAGGTGACGCCCTCTCTCTGACAGCCTAGGTGACGCCCTCTCTCTGACTGCCTAGGTAACGTCCTCTCTCCCTCAGCCTAGGTGACGTCCTCTCTCCCTCAGCCTAGGTGATGTCCTCTCTCCCTCAGCCTAGGTGACGTCCTCTCTCTGACAGCCTAGGTGACGTCCTCTCTCCCTCAGCCTAGGTGACGTCCTCTCTCCCTCAGCCTAGGTAACGTCCTCTCTCCCTCAGCCTAGGTAACGTCCTCTCTCCCTCAGCCTAGGTAACGTCCTCTCTCCCTCAGCCTAGGTGACGTCCTCTCTCTGACAGCCTAGGTGACGTCCCTCTCCCTCAGCCTAGGTGACGTCCTCTCTCCCTCAGCCTAGGTAACGTCCTCTCTCCCTCAGCCTAGGTGACGTTCTCTCTCCCTCAGTCTAGGTGACGTCCTCTCTCCCTCAGCCTAGGTAACGTCCTCTCTCCCTCAGCCTAGGTAACGTCCTCTCTCTGACAGCCTAGGTGACGTCCTCTCTCTGACAGCCTAGGTAACGTCCTCTCTCCCTCAGCCTAGGTAACGTCCTCTCTCCCTCAGCCTAGGTAACGTCCTCTCTCCCTCAGCCTAGGTGACGTCCTCTCTCTGACAGCCTAGGTGACGTCCTCTCTCCCTCAGCCTAGGTGACGTCCTCTCTCCCTCAGCCTAGGTAACGTCCTCTCTCCCTCAGCCTAGGTAACGTCCTCTCTCCCTCAGCCTAGGTAACGTCCTCTCTCCCTCAGCCTAGGTAACGTCCTCTCTCCCTCAGCCTAGGTGACGTCCTCTCTCTGACAGCCTAGGTGACGTCCTCTCTCCCTCAGCCTAGGTGACGTTCTCTCTCCCTCAGCCTAGGTGACGTCCTCTCTCCCTCAGCCTAGGTGACGTCCTCTCTCCCTCAGCCTAGGTAACGTCCTCTCTCCCTCAGCCTAGGTGACGTCCTCTCTCTGACAGCCTAGGTGACGTCCTCTCTCTGACTGCCTAGGTAACGTCCTCTCTCCCTCAGCCTAGGTGACGTCCTCTCTCCCTCAGCCTAGGTGATGTCCTCTCTCCCTCAGCCTAGGTGACGTCTCTCCTTCAGCCTAGGTGACGTCCTCTCTCTGACAGCCTAGGTGACGTCCTCTCTCCCTCAGCCTAGGTGACGTCCTCTCTCCCTCAGCCTAGGTAACGTCCTCTCTCCCTCAGCCTAGGTGACGTTCTCTCTCCCTCAGTCTAGGTGACGTCCTCTCTCCCTCAGCCTAGGTGACGTCCTCTCTCCCTCAGCCTAGGTGACGTTCTCTCTCCCTCAGCCTAGGTGACGTCCTCTCTCCCTCAGCCTAGGTGACGTCCTCTCTCCCTCAGCCTAGGTAACGTCCTCTCTCCCTCAGCCTAGGTAACGTCCTCTCTCTGACAGCCTAGGTAACGCCCTCCTCTCTCTGACAGCCTAGGTAACGTCCTCTCTCCCTCAGCCTAGGTAACGTCCTCTCTCCCTCAGCCTAGGTAACGTCCTCTCTCCCTCAGCCTAGGTAACGTCCTCTCTCCCTCAGCCTAGGTGACGTCCTCTCTCTGACAGCCTAGGTGACGTCCTCTCTCCCTCAGCCTAGGTGACGTCCTCTCTCCCTCAGCCTAGGTAACGTCCTCTCTCCCTCAGCCTAGGTGACGTTCTCTCTCCCTCAGTCTAGGTGACGTCCTCTCTCCCTCAGCCTAGGTAACGCCCTCTCTCCCTCAGCCTAGGTAACGTCCTCTCTCTGACAGCCTAGGTGACGTCCTCTCTCTGACAGCCTAGGTAACGTCCTCTCTCCCTCAGCCTAGGTAACGTCCCTCTCCCTCAGCCTAGGTAACGTCCTCTCTACCTCAGCCTAGGTGACGTCCTCTCTCTGACAGGCTAGGTGACGTCCTTTCTTCCTCAGCCTAGGTGACGTCCTCTCTCCCTCAGCCTAGGTAACGTCCTCTCTCCCTCAGCCTAGGTAACGTCCTCTCTCCCTCAGCCTAGGTAACGTCCTCTCTCCCTCAGCCTAGGTGACGTCCTCTCTCTGACAGCCTAGGTGACGTCCTCTCTCCCTCAGCCTAGGTGACGTTCTCTCTCCCTCAGCCTAGGTGACGTCCTCTCTCCCTCAGCCTAGGTGACGTCCTCTCTCCCTCAGCCTAGGTAACGTCCTCTCTCCCTCAGCCTAGGTGACGTCCTCTCTCCCTCAGCCTAGGTAACGTCCTCTCTCCCTCAGCCTAGGTGACGTCCTCTCTCTGACAGCCTAGGTGACGTCCTCTCTCTGACTGCCTAGGTAACGTCCTCTCTCCCTCAGCCTAGGTGACGTCCTCTCTCCCTCAGCCTAGGTGATGTCCTCTCTCCCTCAGCCTAGGTGACGTCTCTCCCTCAGCCTAGGTGACGTCCTCTCTCTGACAGCCTAGGTGACGTCCTCTCTCCCTCAGCCTAGGTGACGTCCTCTCTCCCTCAGCCTAGGTAACGTCCTCTCTCCCTCAGCCTAGGTGACGTTCTCTCTCCCTCAGTCTAGGTGACGTCCTCTCTCCCTCAGCCTAGGTGACGTCCTCTCTCCCTCAGCCTAGGTGACGTTCTCTCTCCCTCAGCCTAGGTGACGTCCTCTCTCCCTCAGCCTAGGTGACGTCCTCTCTCTGACAGCCTAGGTGACGTCCTCTCTCCCTCAGCCTAGGTGACGTCCTCTCTCCCTCAGCCTAGGTAACGTCCTCTCTCCCTCAGCCTAGGTGACGTTCTCTCTCCCTCAGTCTAGGTGACGTCCTCTCTCCCTCAGCCTAGGTGACGTCCTCTCTCCCTCAGCCTAGGTGACGTCTCTCTCCCTCAGCCTAGGTGACGTCCTCTCTCCCTCAGCCTAGGTGACGTCCTCTCTCTGACAGGCTAGGTGACGTCCTTTCTTCCTCAGCCTAGGTGACGCCCTCTCTCCCTCAGCCTCTCTCCCTCAGCCTAGGTAACGTCCTCTCTCCCTCAGCCTAGGTAACGTCCTCTCTCCCTCAGCCTAGGTAACGTCCTCTCTCCCTCAGCCTAGGTGACGTCCTCTCTCTGACACCCTAGGTGACGTCCTCTCTCCCTCAGCCTAGGTGACGTTCTCTCTCCCTCAGCCTAGGTGACGTCCTCTCTCCCTCAGCCTAGGTGACGTCCTCTCTCCCTCAGCCTAGGTAACGTCCTCTCTCCCTCAGCCTAGGTGACGTCCTCTCTCCCTCAGCCTAGGTAACGTCCTCTCTCCCTCAGCCTAGGTGACGTCCTCTCTCTGACAGCCTAGGTGACGTCCTCTCTCTGACTGCCTAGGTAACGTCCTCTCTCCCTCAGCCTAGGTGACGTCCTCTCTCCCTCAGCCTAGGTGATGTCCTCTCTCCCTCAGCCTAGGTGACGTCCTCTCTCTGACAGCCTAGGTGACGTCCTCTCTCCCTCAGCCTAGGTGACGTCCTCTCTCCCTCAGCCTAGGTAACGTCCTCCCTCAGCCTCCTCTCCCAGCCTAGGTAACGTCCTCTCTCCCTCAGCCTAGGTAACGCCCTCTCCCTCAGCCTAGGTGACGTCCTCTCTCTGACAGCCTAGGTGACGCCCTCTCTCCTCAGCCTAGGTGACGTCCTCTCTCCCTCAGCCTAGGTAACGTCCTCTCTCCCTCAGCCTAGGTGACGTTCTCTCTCCCTCAGCCTAGGTGACGTCCTCTCTCCCTCAGCCTAGGTAACGTCCTCTCTCCCTCAGCCTAGGTAACGCCCTCTCTCTGACAGCCTAGGTGACGTCCCTCTCTCTGACAGCCTAGGTAACGTCCTCTCTCCCTCAGCCTAGGTAACGTCCTCTCTCCCTCAGCCTAGGTAACGCCCTCTCTCCCTCAGCCTAGGTGACGTCCTCTCTCTGACAGCCTAGGTGACGTCCTCTCTCCCTCAGCCTAGGTGACGTCCTCTCTCCCTCAGCCTAGGTAACGTCCTCTCTCCCTCAGCCTAGGTAACGTCCTCTCTCCCTCAGCCTAGGTAACGTCCTCTCTCCCTCAGCCTAGGTAACGTCCTCTCTCCCTCAGCCTAGGTGACGTCCTCTCTCTGACAGCCTAGGTGACGTCCTCTCTCCTCAGCCTAGGTGACGTTCTCTCTCCCTCAGCCTAGGTGACGTCCTCTCTCCCTCAGCCTAGGTGACGTCCTCTCTCCCTCAGCCTAGGTAACGTCCTCTCTCCCTCAGCCTAGGTGACGTCCTCTCTCTGACAGCCTAGGTGACGTCCTCTCTCTGACTGCCTAGGTAACGTCCTCTCTCCCTCAGCCTAGGTGACGTCCTCTCTCCCTCAGCCTAGGTGATGTCCTCTCTCCCTCAGCCTAGGTGACGTCCTCTCTCCTTCAGCCTAGGTGACGTCCTCTCTCTGACAGCCTAGGTGACGTCCTCTCTCCCTCAGCCTAGGTGACGTCCTCTCTCCCTCAGCCTAGGTAACGTCCTCTCTCCCTCAGCCTAGGTGACGTTCTCTCTCCCTCAGCCTAGGTGACGTCCTCTCTCCCTCAGCCTAGGTGACGTCCTCTCTCCCTCAGCCTAGGTGACGTCCTCTCTCTGACAGCCTAGGTAATGTCCTCTCTCTGACAGCCTAGGTGACGTCCTCTCTCTGACAGCCTAGGTAACGTCCTCTCTCTGACAGCCTAGGTGACGTCCTCTCTCTCAGCCTAGGTAACGTCCTCTCTCCCTCAGCCTAGGTAACGTCCTCTCTCCCTCAGCCTAGGTAACGTCTCTCTCTGACAGCCTAGGTCTCCTCTCCTGACAGCCTAGGTAACGTCCTCTCTCCCTCAGCCTAGGTAACGTCCTCTCTCCCTCAGCCTAGGTAACGTCCTCTCTCCCTCAGCCTAGGTGACGTCCTCTCTCTGACAGCCTAGGTGACGTCCTCTCTCCCTCAGCCTAGGTGACGTCCTCTCTCCCTCAGCCTAGGTAACGTCCCTCTCCCTCAGCCTAGGTAACGCCCTCTCTCCTCAGCCTAGGTAACGTCCCTCTCCCTCAGCCTAGGTCCTCTCTCTGAGCCTAGGTGACGTCCTCTCTCCCTCAGCCTAGGTGACGTCCTCTAGGTGACGTCCTCTCTCCCTCAGCCTAGGTAACGTCCTCTCTCCCTCAGCCTAGGTGACGTCCTCTCTCCCTCAGCCTAGGTGACGTCCTCTCTCCCTCAGCCTAGGTGACGTTCTCTCTCCCTCAGCCTAGGTGACGTCCTCTCTCCCTCAGCCTAGGTGTCCTCTCTCCCTCAGCCTAGGTAACGTCCTCTCTCCCTCAGCCTAGGTAACGCCCTCTCTCCCTCAGCCTAGGTGACGTCCTCTCTCCCTCAGCCTAGGTCTCCCTCAGCCTAGGTGACGTCCTGACAGCCTCTCCCTCAGCCTAGGTAACATCCTCTCTCCCTCAGCCTAGGTGACGTCCTCTCTCTGACAGCCTAGGTGACGTCCTCTCTCCCTCAGCCTAGGTA